>NC_142862.1:27468105-27618951 GCF_061612785.1 Hesperophylax consimilis
CATGCTCTCAGGCCGTATACTTACAGTGACAAGGGGTGAGGTGAACATCAGAGTACTAGTGACACGAGGGTGTCCACAGGGAGGGGTCTTATCACCCTTGCTGTGGAGCCTGGTGGTGGACAACCTCATCCGGAAACTCAACAACAGGGGCCTATATACACAAGGGTATGCGGATGACATTGCGACCATAATAAGGTGTTGGGATGCAGACACAACCAGAGGCCTCATAAAATCAACACTGGCAACAGTGGAAGAATGGTGTGAAGAAACAGGGCTGTCGGTCAATCCAGACAAGACAGAACTAGTAATCTTCACACGCAAAAGAAAACTAGAGGGATGGAACAATCCAACCTTCTATGGAAAGGAATTAGAACCCTCGAACACGGTTAAGTACCTCGGAGTCATTATAGATTCCTTACTGAGCTGGAAAAACCAAGTAGAATCTGTGGGCAGTAGGGCATGTTCGCTAATTTGGGCAACTAAGCGGATCTGCGGCAGAACGTGGGGACTCAACCCTAAAATGATGCGATGGCTGTACACAACCGTTGTAAAACCAACGATCATGCATGCATCCCTAGTCTGGTGGAGGAGAACAACACTGAAAACAGTGATGGTCACACTCAATCACATACAGGGACTCGCATGCAGAGGAATTACGGGAGCTATGCGAACCACTCCAATACTAGCCATGGGAGTGCTCCTGAACCTACCCCCACTAAACCCACAAATACAGGGGTCGGCGATGGCGGCAGCCTACAGGCTACAATGCAAAGGTCAATGGAGAGGTGAGCTGCCCAAAAACAGTAATACAGAGATTGGAACAAGACTGAGGGCAATTAGCTCGACAGCTGGAATGAAGCAGGGCGGCAAACAAGCCGAATATTTTTTCAGACGGCAGTTTGGGGTGACCTACCCCACAAGGGAGGAACGGGACACGCCAGATTCCAGGTCCTTCCTCCAAACAGGAACTAATCTGTTTTTGTTATTTGTTTTTGGGGTATTATGCCGTGTTGCGCTAACTCCTTCTTTAGCCAACGTTTCGGACAGCATTGCAGTGTCCATCATCATAAATAACACATCTGCCCTGATGATGGACACTGCAATGCTGTCCGAAACGTTGGCTAAAGAAGGAGTTAGCGCAACACGGCATAATACCCCAAAAACAAATAACAAAAATACTTTTGGCCGTGAAAATCTTAAATCATATATAGGAACTAATCTGGTTCACAGATGGGTCTAAGATGGAGGAGGGGACAGGGGCCGAAGTCGGTCTGCAGGGATCCAAGAGGGAACTCAGTATACCTCTAGGAACACACTGTACTGTGTTTCAAGCTGAGATGAACGCCATTTTGGCCTGCGCACAGGAGAATATACGTATTGGGTACAGGAATAAAAACATAAGCATATGTTCCGATAGCCAGGCAACCCTAATGGCACTGGGAAGTAACCGATGCGACTTCAGACTGGTGATGGAATGCAGGACTGTTATTACAGAACTACCATCAATAAAACAACCCTAATCTGGGTACCAGGACATAAAGGTATTGAGGGCAACGAGCGGGCTGACGAACTAGCAAGGAAAGGGGCGAAAGCACCACTTGTAGGATCCGAGCCGGCCGTAGGAGTAACAGCTTGCAACATAAAATTACATATTGATAGATGGGTCAAATCCCAGCACCGCAAAGAATGGGTGAGGGTATCTGGAATGAGACAATCCAAAGTACTCATAAAAGGACTAGACCCTAGACGAACCAAGAAACTACTCGATATGGACAGAAACTCGCTGAGGAAACTGGTAGGACTACTAACGGGATACTGCCATCTCAGGAGACACATGCAGATATTGGGAGTAGAAAACACCAATAGATGCAGGAAATGTGAAAAGGATGAAGAGACTCCAATTGACCTATGGTGCCAATGTCCTGCCCTGGTGGGAACTAGGCTCAGATACCTGGGGAGACATACAGTAGAACCAGAAGACATAGCCACATACCCAATGACAACCCTGGTGAACTTTATTAAAGGGACTGGGTTGTTGTTAAAGGATTGAGGTAAAATGAGAGATAGCACATGGCCTAAGTACTCACGGGAACTACGTGTAAACCGTCTCCGCTTTTAAAAAAAAAAAATTATTACAAAATAGATTCGAAAAGGTTTCGTGACAAACTTTGTCTAAAGCATTTTTAATGCCAGAATAATATATAAAAATATTAAAGAACAAATTATTATTTTCTTTATTTCAGAATGATAAAAATCGACAGCAGTTATTGGTTTTTACCATTTGAGACATGAAATTTACGCCTGTGGCACTTTGTTTTTGCTTTCAATGATTGTTTAATTGTTCTTTCGTATGGTGGGGGGGTCAGATGGGGACATCTAGATCTGCGAGCCATTCTAGGGCCTCAGGCGTCGCCATGTGAACCTCATCAATCCTGCCAGGGAATGAATGGAGAGGGCATTCGTTGACCACATGTTCGGTGGTCTGCACCGCACCACATTCACACATCGCCGACTCTTTAAGGCCCCATCTGTGCATCATGTGGGCACAGCAGCTATGGGAGCACCTTAACATATTGTTGGCGGACCAGGTTTTGCGAGGCAATGAGAACCCAGGCTGTCTCTCGGTGGGGTTCTGTATGAGATGGGCATTTCCCACGTTGGCCGTTTGCCACTCAAGTTTCCACCTATCTTCTGAGGTGAGAGGTAATTGGAGGAGCCTCTCTCAGAAGGGCTTTCGGGACTTCAAGCGGCATGCCGGGTGAGAGATGACATCTTCGTGCAAAGGTATTGGGCTTTTTTGCAGCGCTTAATGCCTTATTTAATTAATAACTTGGTTTGACTCTTCTGCATTTGTATAAAAACATGACTCTGACAGTCGAATCAATTTTAGATAAAATAGCTGTAGATAATCGTAATTTGTGGCTTTTTCAGAGTAAAATCAAGCACGCGCCATGCGCCACAATGAACGTTTCTAACTGAAATTTTATTTGAAAATTTTATATTTATCTTTACATTAATTAAAAATGAATGTTTCTTTGTTTGTCTTATATGCATTCCTATACAATTCACCCGATTACGATAAAACTTTCAAAGATTTATCGTAATCGATAAATCAACCTGACAAACTGCAAAAGTAGGTTTAAATTGTAAAATAAATTTTAAAAATTGTTCTTATTAGTACCAAGAGGGTTTAGAGAATGGTTTTGAATGGTATAAAAAGTCGGTGATGCTGGAAAAAGACTTAAAGCATTATCTTTTCACTTGAATGAGATACGGAGTCGACATAATGTAGTTTTTTTAGGATTTCATGATACTACATAAAGTGAATGGTGGAAAAAGTCGGGGATGCCCGAGGAAGACATGAATCAAATAATAATTTTTGGAAAAATGAGAAGTAAGTGATGAATGAAGATATAGGTTAAAGTAGAATATATGGCTTGGAAGGGAATAAGTCAGGAGGTCGAGGACGCCCGGAGAGGACGGCAAGACAAGTGAAACAAATACTTATTACAATACAATTATATTATTTACACCTTAAAAATGCACACAGTTGTCAGGTACTCTAGAATTAAGAACCTCAAAGTTGTACCCAAACCATGTATAAGTCCCAAGCAATGCAGGATACAGATCAGCTGGTGTAAAATAAATTATATTATTTTTCTCTTATTCCGCTTCACTCTTAATACGCAATATTTCACTTTCAAATAAATGGATTTAGCTTTATTAATTCAAAACATGATTTATTATGTCGGGGGAGACGGAAAATACGCACTTTTAATTTTAATTTCGTTTATTAAGTCACTTACGCGATATGTCAATTAGTATGCGGCGCGCAGCCGACGGCGACTATGTTCATATCAAAAGTTGGATTATATTCATAATATCGTAATAGAATTAAATCAAAAACTAGTTTATACAAACCTAGCGTAGCCCACAAACTACTTGAAAACTGGGATATAACTCTAAAGGGGACGCGAGCAGGCGTTATTAAAGGTTCCCCAACATTTATAGTAACTTTTCGTAATAATATAACTAAATTCAAGTATTAATTCAAAGTAAACATTCCATATTTACCGTGAAGCGGAATTCGTAACCTTTACCTAAATTATTTTCAAGTTAGGTTATGGGTTTTATTTATTATTGACCTACACAGTACTTGTGTAAATATATAAACGTATAAATTAGGTATGGATACAGCACACACTTTATGTTGTGTTCAAACCCCCCTCCGAATTTTTTTTCTGGGTGCGCCCCTGGGTTTATCTATTATTTTGTGGTCATACACTATAAGCGCCCTTGAGGTGATTTTCTCACGAAAACGGCGCTATATAAATAATCCAATCATTATTATTATTATTATAAAATACCGTGGCGTGGTAACCGGGCAACTCAGGACAGTGGCAATTCAACACACTCTTGAAAAGTGATGAAAAAACTAGGCTAGGTATAGGCCTTTTTTAATGACTGGTAACAGGGCAACTCAGGACAGTGGCAATTCGACACGCTTCGAACTAAAAAAAACTAGGTTAAATAATTTACGTTATGCTACGTATACGTCTGCGAGCCGAACTGAACCTCAACTCCCTCAACTTATGGGAAAGAAGCAAAGCAACCGCAAATGACGCGAAACGCCGCTTGCAGTTGCTTCGTTTCTTTCCCGTAATTCGTGGTACGGTTAGAGTTTCGGTTCGCAAATGTATACGTACCCTTAGGAAGTATATGGGACAGTTTTTTCCACGTTTAATAACTATATATTTTTGAGATTGCAACAATAACATTTGACTGTCATCAGTTGTTTTGTTTTGCTCTATCTAAAAATAATTTTATACCATTCTTTTTTGCTTTCTGGCAAAAAAAAAGTGTAGTGTGTTGTGCCTTGAGGTTTCTTCTCCCTCCTGATCTTCCAGGAGTCACTTTTCGCTGCTGATTTCCAGATATTTATAAACTTTTTTACTTCTGTCATTTTCCATACTATTGTTGTAGTTGTTTACTGTTGTGAATAATGGAGGAAGATTTCCCTCCTGGACCCCCTACAAAGCCCCCAGATCCCTCTCCGGACCCCCCAGACGGGGAAAATGTAGAAATTTCTGACAGTGATTCTGTCATTTTGACTTCTACCAAAAAAGGAAATTTACTCCTTCTTCCCCAATAAAACTTGACTCGCCTTCGACTTCACAGTCCCCACCAGCACTTTCTCAACTTCCTCCAACAAACTTTTATTCTCCTCATTCCCGTGGCCCATTCATAGTATACGCCCAAAAAACTGAGCAAGGAAAAACCATCTACCCTCTTGAATTTGGCAAATTCCTATCAAATAGCAAGAATCTTTCAATCAAGCCTGGAGGTGTAAAAGCCGAGGGTCGCTTCCGAATCTCCGTCGAATTCCTCTCAGGGTCAGCTGCCAATAGTTTCATCAAAAATATCTTCATTTCATCTAATTCAAAGTTCAAGGCATATATCCCTACTTTCAATGTCACTCGCATGGGCCTGGTCAGAGGTATCTCGACCGATCTGTCCATCGCAGAAATTCTGTCTTCACTTTCAACCCCCCAACACATTGGCAATCCCATAAAAGCCAGGAGGCTAAATTACAAGGACTCCTCTGAGGGTATAATTTCTTGGAAGCCCTCCCAATCTGTCGTTATCACCTTTGAAGGTCAATCTCTTCCCTCCCATATATATTTATTCTTCAACTCATTACCAGTTGAAATGTATACTTATCCCACCACTCAATGCTTCAATTGCTGCCGTTTTGGTCATACCAAAGCTGCATGCAGATCTCAACCCAGATGTTTTAAATGTGGAGAAAACCATGCAGCTGACCAATGTCCTTCTTCCTCCTCACCTAAATGTTTTAACTGCTCAGGCTCACATACAGCCATCAACACTTCTTTCCCAGAACAATCTCGCCAAAAAAATATCAAAATTTCTATGGCCTCTCAGAACTTGTCTTTTCTGCAGGCTTCTAAACTATTCCCGCCTGTCAAAAAATCATTTGCTGAGGCTTTATCCAGCAACTCCTCATCCAACCCTCTTCCCTCCTCTACAACAACTTCTTCTCGTTCAACTAAATTCACATACAAAAATGCTATCTCTAAACCGGCTCCTGGATACGATCAGCAACAACACAACTCACTGCTCTTAAATCCCAATGGTTCATCTCTTTCAAATGCCACAAATGGGTGTGCAAATAATTATAATCCCTCCTCAATGAACTCTCATAAACTTTCTGAAAAACTCTCCCAAGACAATTCTTCATTTATCCAAACTCTTATTATGCTTCTAATTGACCTCATTTCTTCTCAAACTAATCTACCGTCCAACGCTGCTACTATTATTTCCACATTGAAATCATTTATTCAAAATGACTCTTCAGGATGTCAGAATACTTCAGTGGAATAGCCGAAGTGCTATTTCTAACAAATCTGATCTCCTTAACCTATTAAATCCCAACTTTATTTCTTTGGCTGCTATCTCGGAGACTTGGTTTACTCCATCCACCCACTTTAATGTGGGAGGGTATTCCTGTCTCCGCGACGACCGCCCAGGAGGTACGGGCGGCGGTGCTGCCCTTTTTATTAAAAAATCAATATCATTTTCCCCAATAAATAATATCAAACCCCCCAATGCTGACTTCCAAATGGTTGCAGCTAAAATAAAGGATACATCCTTTATTTCAGTCTATCTTCCCCCAACAGCCCACTTCAATAAACAAATTTGGTTGCAAATTGTAAGTCAACTAAGCCCTCCTTTCTTTATATTAGGCGATTTTAATGCCCATTCCCCCGTCTGGGGTTCTGCTTTCTCCGACCGAGATGGTCGAAGTGTGATGGATTTCCTAGATCAATCCAACCTTTTCCTTTTGAATGACGGATCTCCTACTAGGATCTCACGCCCCAGCACAAACCCCAGTGCAGTGGATCTCTCGATATGCTCTACTAGTCTAGCTTCTCTCACCTCGTGGGTGGTGTCCCCCGACCCTTGCTCCAGTGATCATTTCCCGATCACCATTACTTATCAAACTTCTTTCCAATCAGACAAGTCTCATATTTCGACAAAGGTTACAACAAAACACACCAAATGGGATGAATTTAACTCTCATATGGACAAGTTCCTACTCAATTTACCCGCCACCGATATATTTTCCGTCAAAGATGATTATAATAACTTCAAATCAATGCTCATAACTGCAATAAATAAATCAAATCCTCCCCCTAAAACTAAATCTCTCAAAAAACTCCCTCCAACTCCCTGGTGGGATGAGGAATGCTCCAAAGTAGTAAGAATTCGGAAAGCTAAATCTCTTACCTATCGTTACAATATGACTATGGAGAACTATCTTATATACAAAAACGCTGAATCCAATGCCAAAAGGGTATTGAGGTCAAAAAAAAGATCCGGATGGTACAACTTCTGCAGTTCAGTATCTCCGAACACTCCAATTTCGGAAGTTTGGTCTATGATCCGAAGATTTCGATCCTCCTTCAGTTCACCATCTCCTCGAGCGTCTCATTCTAAATGGATCGATGAATTCTTGGACAAAATTGCCCCCCCTTCTGTACCTAACTTAGATGAAATAACGCCCATCTATAATACTCCTATGTCTAATCATTGGCTAGACTCTCCGTTCACCTTAATTGAGCTAAAAAATTGTTTATCAACATTTAAGGACTCATCTCCAGGCAGAGATGGTATACCTTACAGCATAATCAAAAATAGTAATGATAATGTTCTAAACCACTTCTTAAGCATCTTAAATAAAATCTTCCAGACTGGTATAATGCCTGATGACTGGAGTTGTCAAATAATCATCCCTATTTTAAAAACAAACAAATCACCAAATTCTGGATCCAACTACAGGCCAATCGCTCTTTCATCCACCCTCAGTAAACTTTATGAAAAATTAATTAAAAACCGATTAGAATTTTTCGTCGAGAGTAAACAGCTTCTCTCTCCATCTCAATTTGGATTTAGGAAAAAAAAATCCACTCAAGATAACCTTGCCATCATCAGTACTGATATTAATTTATCAATTTCTAAACAGGAAGTTTGTCTTGCCGTCTTTATAGATACAGAAGGCGCCTTTGACAATGTTTCCATCCCAATCTTGAAAAAAAAACTTCTAGGCCTTGGCCTCCCCCCCATGTTTGTCCAATCTATTATTAATCTATTTCTAGATAGAAAAATTTTCATTGAACTTCCAGATATTTCTCCTCAAAGTAGGTCTATTTGGAAGGGTTTACCTCATGGCGATGTATTGTCCCCCTTACTGTATAATATATACACATATGATATGCATGTCGCTATTCCCCCACAAGTAAAAGTTATTGAGTTCGCAGATGACATAGCTTTCTTCTTATCATCCAAAATCATTCCTCTCGCCGTCAAATATCTTAACGAAGCCATGAATGCCCTTTGCACATGGCTCACGTTAAATGGTCTTGAACTTTCAATCCAAAAGACTCAGTGTGTCACCTTCTCAAACCGCCATAAAAACCCCCCCGTTCAAATTTTATTTAAAAATTCTCCCATCCCCAATGCTTCTGAAGTAAAATTTTTGGGAGTAACATTTGATAGGAAACTTAAATGGTCTTCCCATATTAATAATTTAGTTACTAAATGCGAAAAAAATATAAATATCATCAGATCCTTATCTGGCGTTTGGTGGGGAGCTCACCCTACTTGCATTAAGTTGTTTACAACGCACTTATTCGAAGCCATCTTGACTATGCCTGCCCACTTTTTAGTACTGCCTCAAAAAATGTACTTGATAAATTAGACAAAATTCAATCTAAATCTTTGCGAATTATAACTGGAGCGATGCAATCATCACCCATCAATTCCCTTCAAGTAGAATGTTCTGATCCTCCTCTTTATTTAAGGCGTCAACTATTTGCTGACAAATTTGCTCTTAAATGTTTAAATTCTAAATGTCATCAGATTATCCCCAGCGTCTCGTTGTTCATTGACTCAACCCATTCATCTACAATCAGAGCTTCAACTAAACCTCTTCCTGACATCTGTAAAAATTTTAAGTCTCTCTCAGAGCTTCACATCATCCAAAATGATCTACTTCCCTTATACAAATTAAAATATAGTCACGTCACCCTATCCCCAACAATAATAGAAGGGATCGGAATCCTTAAAAGTCATTCCAATCTCCCGGCCCGAACTGTCAATAATATGTTCAATGACATTATTTTATCTAAATGGCCCAACTTTTCTCTTTTATTTACTGATGGATCCAAATCTCCCGACCCTCCTAACTGTGGTATAGGTATTAACGTTTACCACAATAATTCTAATGACAGAATATTTCATTCAATTTCAAATCAATTTTCAATATTTTCAGCCGAGTGTATTGCAATAATAGAATCTCTCAAATATATAATCAAAAATAATTTTGAACATTCCCTCGTTCTCTCCGACTCTCTCAGTTCCCTCCAAAAACTTAAATCCAGTCCTCTTCTTCATCCTGATGATCACTTTGTATGCCTTATTCGAGAGATGATAGCCTCCATTCAAAGCTCTGGTAAAACTGTAACTCTGATTTGGATTCCTGGACATGTTGGTGTCATGGGTAATGATATTGCGGATGCCTTGGCAAAACAAGGAGCGTCCAACCCTGTTGTTACCCTCGTAAACCACATTCCCCTATCTGACATTTTTTCCATCATCAAAGATAGATCCCGCAATGTTTGGTCGGAGTATTGGCACATTGCTAGTCAATCCAAGGGAGCCTGCTATGCCTCAATACAAAGGACTATTCCATCAAAACCGTGATTTCAGCAATTTCCTCATTTTTCCAAAAAAGAAATTTCTTCACTCATTCGAATGAGGATCGGACATTGTTCCGTTCCTTCCCATCTTTTTAAAATTCACGTTGTTGACTCCCCAGATTGTACATTCTGTGGTCTAGAAGTGGGAACTTTAGATCACATATTTTTTGGTTGTCCCTCTCTAAACAAATATCCTCTCTTCTATCAAGCCTTATCTAAAATTGCCTCCCCTCCATTCAACATCTCATCTCTTCTAAGTCTGAACTCGACTCCAATTTTCATTATAATTTTGAAATTTGCCTATTTAAATAAAATTAATATTTAAATTCACCTTTCATTTCTCAATAATTTTAAATGATGGCCAAGAACAAACACCCTTGAAGGGTGAAAGCCAGAAATAATGGAAAAAAAAACTATATATTTTTTTGAAGTGGATTGATTTGCTACTCTCCTGAGTTAGGTACCATGAAACCAAAATAAATAAGAAGTAGGTACTAGGTACCTTATTGGAATATATTATTCTCTTTCTGGCGACACTAAAGTTCCGCTGTCACTTTTTGTAAACGATTCGAATGTGTTTGAAAATCGTGTCGAAATAAACTTACTTCACTATAAATAACTAACATTTTAACAATTACGGTTATTTAAAAAGTTAATTGTTAACCATAAACGTTATCTAAACTTTTGCAATGGCCCAAATAACAACGCCGGCTAATCCATCCACTCTTCTGCCTTTAGGTTAGTTGTCAAACATTTAGCTTTTTTACGTATTAAATATGTTTTTGCAGCAATATTCACAAGAAATCTAAGATGATTTAAGTGTTTTAAAAGTATTACATCCTTGTCTATTTTTCATGCACGTATATTTTGAGATTTTTTTTTTTTGGTGCGATAACTTCTAGTGCAATTTTGGCGGTACGTTTTGTAATTTTTTCACTCAGTTATTTTGGTGTTCTTGTCAGTTATTTTGCCACCTTTAATTTGCGGTTGCTCCACCAAGTCTAGGCAATTTTGGGTAATTATTCGGGACTGCTGGCCACGATAGTACAATTCTTTATAAATGAAACCTTTTGATTCACCTTAATTACTAAAAAAAGGATTAATTTTCTCCTATTCCGCTTCACTCTTAATACGCAATATTTCACTTTAAAATAAATGGATTTAGCTTTATTAAATCAAAACAAGATTTATTATGTCGGGGGAGACGGAAATATACGCACTTTTCATTTTAATTTCGTTTATTAAGTCACTTACGCGATATGTCAATTAGTATGCGGCGCCGCCGAAAGCGACTATGTTCATATCAAGAGTTGGATTATATTCATAATATCGTAATTCATACCTACAAAATATTTCATAGACACTGCTGCCAACCAAAAAAAAATTAGTATTGCCATATAAAATAAATAATATCATCGTGTATAATTAATCCATATTAATATGTAAGTCAATGTATTATTTATAACAAATAATCAACATATAATTAAATTAAATAACCCGAATAACAAACAAATAGAATAAAATGTGATTAAACGTATTCCGTTTAGGTTAGGTTAGGTTAGAACATGTAAAATAGGTATTAGAATTAAATCACAAACAAGTCTATACAAACCTAGCGTAGCCCACATACTATTTGAAAACTGGGATATAACTCTAAAGGGGACGCGAGCAGGCGTTATTAAAGGGGCATTTTTTTGCTTTAGAAAGTCACAGTTAGATTAGGTTAGGTTATTTTATTTTATTTTATTTATTTAAACGCCCATTGGGCTTTTACATACATTGTTATTAGTGTTATTACATTAACTATGTGACATTTAAAAGTTTACGTACATATATAAATAAAATAGTTATTATATCTGTAGTACATAAATGTTTTACAAATAATACAGAATACCATTATGGAGAACAGTTTTTTTTTTTTTTTTTTACTTAGAAAAATAAATGGATTGAAATTAATCAGCATTTATAGGGACTTAAAATCATATTCGAATTGTTATTTAAATTACAATATTAATTTGTAAAGTTAAAACATATATATTAAAGTTAAAAAGTCATAAAAGAAAAGAGTGAAAAAACAGAAGCTAAAAAATGGGTTTTTTACTATGGAGTGGAGAAGTCATACATTTCAGCAAAGTGTTTATGTAGATTTCGTTTAAGCACTGCTACGGAATCTCTAAATATATCAACAACATTACCAAATTTATTACCAAAATTTTGTATTCGATTTAACGATATGTGCGCATGATAATTAGATTTGAAATTGTCACAGAAAAAGGTGGAATTTTGTCTCGTATTTTTGGAAGGTACAAATAATTTTATAATAAGGTTATATAATATATATTAATTTAATATTTTCAAGATTTTATTTTCTTTAACTGAATTAGTTCGTAGGTAGGTACTGTACCTAACCCGCGCACTGGCTAGGTAAATAACTAGTTGTGGTATTTCCGGCAAATGTCACATTATTTTGTTTCTTTCAAATCTCGTGTGACATATCGCGTAAGTGACTTAATAAACGAAATTAAAATTAAAAGTGTGTATTTTTCCATCTCCCCCGACATAATAAATCATGTTTTGAATTAATAGAGCTAAATCCGTTTATTTGAAAGTGAAATATTGCGTATTAAGAGTGAAGCGGAATTCGTAACCTTTACCAAAAAAGGAAACTGTCTGCATTTGGGAAATTTTTATTTTAATTTTTCATTACGTTTAATGAAAATTCGCTTTTGTTGTATGGGATGACTTTCCTTTTATTGTAGTTATGGTGAATCAAAAGGTTTTAAGCGTGGCCAGCAATCCCGAATAATTAACAAAAATTTGAACAAAATATAGAATTATAAATGAATTAAAAATAAAATAATTTTCTGATTATAGGTAGGTACCTACGTTATCGCTTGGCTGGAATTTTCTTCCCGCAATTAGTTCCATTTTTAAAATTCAAAGCAAATAATTATTTTTTTTTAAGACACATTCACAGATTACGAATAACTTGACAATATTTGAAAATCTCCTACTACCATCACAGCACATCACAGTAAGCTGAAAATGTTACTTACTCTCTAATGGTAGAGAAAGTACAAAGTACAAAGAACTTTCTGAGATATTTATATTGGTATCGTCCGCTCCAGTATCGCCCTGGTGTAAGACCACCATTCAGAATTGAAACGTTGCTCCAAATGGCTTTAGCCGTGTTTAGTGACTAGATCTGAATAGCCAGGTACTTCCCCACCTTCCTCTTTCCCTTCCCCACTTGCCTTCAGCCTCACAACATCCCCCAATTGGGGATGCCATAGTCTCACTGGCTCCAGACGGGAGCAGTTGGGACTCTTGTGAGGTATTCACTATAAAAAATAAAAAAAATTCAAATAAAATATCTTAGAGACTTGGGGTATTATTCCTGGTTATATCCATCAGCCATTTTGTCCAGTACGCTATGTATGGGTATAAATAGAAAGAAAACTGCATTGCTGATAGGTAACAGCACATTATATAGTGGAAAATGTTGCTTGGGTAATGATGCAGGACATAGCAAGAATTAAACCCACGAGGCCTGACTGGGAACCTGAAAAATTGCACCGCTCGACCAACTGCCCATATACTGATTTAAATGGTTTGTATTTACAGAGCTGGTAGACAAGTGCATCGGCTCTCGCATCCACATTATCATGAAGAACGACAAGGAGATAGTGGGCACGCTGCTGGGCTTCGACGACTTTGTCAACATGCTTCTCGAGGACGTCACCGAGTACGAGTCCACCCCTGAGGGACGACGTGTCACCAAGCTCGATCAGATCCTGCTCAACGGGAACAACATCACCATGGTATGATATTGCACAGTTTTTTTTTCTTTCTCTTTGATTCAATAAAAAAAATTATCGACATCATAGGTGATTCATGGACCTTTGCTAGCACACCTAGCATGAAAACTAACATCAACACAACAAAAGTCTTTAATCAACAATATTGGTAATATTGTATACTATCTCAGTAATCCGCCGTTCGATTGACCGACAACTACTATAATTTGCCGTTATTTTTACTAATTGAAAGCAAGCTTTATAATTGGCCAGTATTTGTTTGTTAAATTCAATACCCGCCGCGTGCCTAGACTCGAACGCCAAGCTTTGTACAGCGACGCAACCGGTTGGGCTATCTTAGCCCATCGTCCCACGGTTCGGTAAGCAATCGACATAAACCAAATGCCGTAAGACCCTGCATAGAGAAGTTCCACATTGAACATGGATTAGTGAGAGAGTACTGTAAGAATTACTCTGATAATTATTACTCTACGTTAATGAGCGAGCATGACAATTACATTCATGCTCGCTCTTTCTCTAATAATTTGGCGTGGATATCAACTTGTTTGCAGAATTTGCACAGCAAATTCAAATTTGGTAAAAGGAATACATATAATTTTGACATCTACAAAATGCATAAAATGCGTCAGTGTTGCCATCGTACCGCTGCCTTTTCAATCATTGCCACCACTATACAGTAATTGTCTATGCATTTAGCTTTAAGTAGAAAGATTTAAGGTTAGATTCCCACACAGTACAATAACATGTCACATTCATTTCATATTTTCACATTTACAAACGTTAAATGTGCTCTTTTACTTGGTAATGAAATTTAATATTGAATTTTTTTTTTTTCAGTTGGTGCCTGGAGGAGACATGCCGGAAACATAATAGTAACATTAAATTAGATGTCATTAATTATATATTTAAGGACCTGTATTTTAAAATGAGTACTTTGTAAATCTAATTATATTTTCTTAAAAAAAGTGTTATGTGAATCATGGTAGTTTCATTTGTAACCTAACCTATCCGAGGACACCAAAAAGTGTGATTGGATACAATCTTTAGAGCACAGGAGTCAGGCGGGAATGCTGTCCTTGTTTTACCGGCATTTTAATGGAAGATGCTCCGAAGAACTAGTGTCATTGATTCTTTCAGAATATTTTTTTTGTACATGATCTCTAAAAGTATACTAGTCCCAACGAGAGGCTGTTTGTATGACATCGACGATCGTCCTCACTTCCTTCTCACAAGCCGTTTTTTACTATTTTCATATGTGAAAATGCTCCTAACCGTTTGGAGCCAGTGAGACTATGGCCTCCCCAAGTTGGGGTATGTTGTGAGGCTGAAGGTAGTGGGGAGGGAAATGTGATGGGAAGAGGAAGGTGGGGAAGTACCTGGCCATTCAGGGCTGGTCACCAAACATGGCCAAAGTCATTTTAAGCAAAGTTTGAATTCTGAATAGTGGTCTTACACCAGATAGTATATTCCAATGTGCATAGTCAAGAAACTCGCCAATCTCGCGCACATTTTTAAACTTTTAACATGTCACTTAAGAATTGGTAGTTTCTACGATTCGTTCTTGAGTTCAACAGCTCAGCTGTGGAACGATTTGCCGGCCTCTGTGTTTCCTCTCTCCTACAACATGGATCTCTTCGAGAACCCCCTAAAAAAATTTAAAAATTGTGCTGACGGACGCAACAAATACCACACTACATAGAACTTGCCTGGGTTATCTGGAGGGTGGCAGCGCAGATGATGGTGGCTGACAGAGCAAACTGGGCAAAGAACACCCACGTGAACACCGCCTCTATCTCCTTCACATATCTGTAACATGTGTTCAACACACAAACGTAGTTAGTCTTCTTGATATTATTCAACGGTAAGTATGGGATTTGGTTGTAATGTGCTGCCACACGCAACGGTTGTGTCCGCCGCGATGTCACCGGCACGTTATTGTTACCGCGCGTGTAGGTAGTGCAGTGGGTGAAGCGGATACCAAATTAAGTGGGCCTCCAACTACAAACTATGCCGCTATTTAAGGGGCCGAAAACCGATAGGTCTCCCGGCCAAGGGGAATCGATAAATATCGGGGAACAATTTAAAATAAAACCATACGAAAAAGAAGAATGGGATTTGTCTGCTCTGGGTTTTACGTAACGAATCTTAAATCAATGACATTGTTTATAAAATACATATAGAAAATCGATAGAATCAAATACGTAATATGTTTGTTCAAAACGAAAAAAAACAGTTATTTACTTACTCCACAATACTACGATGATATTCCATACACTTAACGAAGTCCCCTTTCAGCTCTCTGTAACTTAACTTCCTCAGAAGGTGATTACCACCGTGATTTTCCTTAGTGGCCATTTGGTCTTCTTCATCATCAAGAGTGCGAAACAAAGCCGTCAAATGCTTGTAATAATTCTTAAAAGTATTTACGTAACCTTCAATCTTTTCAGGCCTTTCTTTATTTTCACGGTCAGTTTTCCCTCCTTTTCTATTGGCGCCCATTTTGTATTTAGTAGATTCAAAATGGCCGCCGCTGTTTTTGACAGACCCCCGGCCGATTGCTTGGAGGTTTTCTCTCAACACGACGAGCTGTGCTCTGGCGTGAGCCATGAGGCCACATATCATGGTGTTCATGACTGTCTCAGCTGCCCCTGCTGTTGATATGACCACCGCCTCGGTCAGCAGCGTCATGAAATATCTGGAAGAAAGCATTTGAACATTTATTTGTTTGTTTACCATTAAGGTGAAGCTTGATTGGTAAATATTGAAATCCCTCGCACTACATCTACAAACTTATTTGTGCTGTTCAGAGTGGCGCTACTGCATATTTTTAGAGAAAACTAAAGTTAAAACTAACTAACTAACCATCACGCCGTTTCACCGCAGGGGTAGGCAGAGAGGACGGACCGCCAAACAACTCGGTCTTGGCACAGACTCCTTGCCTCATTCACATTCATACATCGTCTCATACATACTCTTCTATTGTTCTGACTCTTGACATGGCCCGACTCAAGTATCTGATTCACTTGGTCGTGCCATGTCTTCCTCGGGCGTCCCCGACTTCTGCTACCATTCACATTTGCATCGTATATTCTCCTTACACTCCTTCCTTCGCTCATTCGCTCTACATGCCCAAACCATCTAAGCTTCCCTTTCTTGATCTTACTCATTACGCTTACATCAGCCTTGCACTCTTTGCGGATATCCACATTCCTTACACGATCATACATGGTTTTACCACACATACGCCTCAGGGATCTCATTTCAACAGCATTCAATCTACTTTGATCCTTTCTTTGCCAGTTCCATGCCTCACTTCCTTACATCAGGGTAGGTACCAGCACTCCATTGTGGACTGCTAACTTCGCTTCTTTGGACAATTTTTTGTTAGCGCCAACTGCGTTCAGTCCTCCATTAATGGAGTTACCTGCATTTACTCTTCTTTCAATATCTCCGTCAGCTAAAAAAAAAATAAAGTTCCTTTGCATTTTTTGACTAGGACAGTAAATAGAAGATTAATATATACCCAATGGGGGAAGTTTCATGGTCAGGCATCCAGGTCTTGACAGGGAAGAGGTGCAGCAACTCGGGCGACCCGAGGAAGGAAAACAGCAGCCAGAGGGAGCCATTGATCAGCGGCTGTATGGCGAACAGACCAATGCCTACCGGGAGGGTGTACAGCAGGGAGCGGGGCACAATGTGCGTCTGGTTCCAACTATCACCTGGAATCACAGAAATACCATTAGCTATAGTCAAGGCTGGTTGGACCACTTTTGTGGTATTGTTCAAACACCTAGTAATCTCTATCTAAGGCTTTTAATTATTGTCTCACGGTTTGAGACTGCTGCTCAGCCTGATTGAAACAATTCTGGTCAATAATTTAGTGTCATATGTATTTAATTAATTATATACATCTACGAATTAATGTTAGGTTATTAGAGGTTGTATTACTTTCGAGCTGATCCAACAGCAGAGTTATCCTGGAGCTTTTGTTCCAGAAGATGTACAGTTTGCAGAGGCAGACCATCTGGATCATCAGGATGGGGATCATGGCCATGTTTTCGTTCACATTCTTCCAGCTCTGTAACCAAATTCCAACATTAAAAATCATTACCTATTTGTAAACTTCTAACCAGCGAAAGGAGACGGACAGACGCCCTCGAACTTCAATTCTGGAGAATGCCAGCCAGGTAAACCAATCTGTCCATTCTGGAAGACCTAAGATTCTTATGCTACGTATACATCCGCGAGCCGAAATGCCGAACTGAACCTCAACGTATGGGAAAGAAACGAAGCAACCGCAAATGGCGCGAAACGCCGCTTGTAATTGATTCGTCCCTTTCCCGCAATTAGTGGTACGGCTCGCTTTTCGGTTCGATAATGTTTACGTATAGGATGTCAACTGTCTGACTGCAACGTATCCTAAGATATTTGGACATGTTGCTCCCCAAACTGAGGGCTTGAATCTGGAAAAGATCATGGTAGTCATGATCACTGGAAAAGTGTCAAAAAAAGTCAAGAGAAGCAGATATAAACCACCGATTGGTGTTGGACTGATTAAGCGTGGGATTAGAAAGGTGTTAAATTATTTAAAATAGTGTTAGGGTGAAATGACAATAAGAGGTGTTATTTTGAATAGCCCGCTATTTCGGTAGATGTTACTTTTAAAGCTGTTATTTTTTAACATTTTTTGACAAGTAGAAACTACGTCATTAATAAAAATGGAACAATACACGCTTCAACAACGCATTGAAATTATTAAAATTCACTTGAGTGAATCAAATGCAAATCATCTTGAGTGATGAGGCCCATTTCCACCTCGGTGGCTTCGTCAACAAGCAAAATTGGGGCATCTGGGCCTCGGAAAACACAAGAGTTATTGTTGAAAAGTCTCTCTATCCTCAACGTGTGACTGTTTGGTGCGGTTTATGGTCCGGCGAAGTCATTGGACCTTACTTTTTCGAAAATGAGGCTGGAGCAACAGTTATGGTGAATGGATTGCGCTATCGAGAGACGATTAATGATTTTTTATGGCCGGAATTGGATGGCATTGATCTGGACAACGTTTAATTTCAACAAAACGGCGCTACGTGCCACACAAGCAACGAAACCATTGATCTTTTACGATTGAATATCAAAATAACACCTCTTATTGGAAAATCCTGTACAAGACAATTAAATAAACAGATTGATTAATAAACAGACTACTTCAAAGCGTGAAATTTATTCTCCTAACTTTTCACCTATCATTACCTCTCCTTTACAGAACTACCATTCCTTCCCTCCACATATTATCCGCAAAGAAGTAAAAAATGGGCAATTATATTTCTCAGGGCGTCTGTCTGGAGGGAGTCAGTGCAAACATATATTTGTGACTTATTAGTTATTTACCATTCCAAAGTGCAGCAACTGTGCAGCCAAGCAGCCGATGTAGACAGACAGAAAACATACACTGTACAGTAAATGCAGGCGGTAAATCCTGGATCCAACTCTTCGTTTATCCATCGGGAAGAACCCTGCCACGTACATGATGCGGAGACCAAAACTCAGGCTTTCTCTTATCTTAGTAGGTTGGGAACCATTTTTGGTAGTCGTCTTCGACATATTTGAGTGAACTACGTTTGAAGGAACTTGCGGTGACCTGTAATAGGGAATTCTGAAGATTGTTTAGTTTATTTCTTTGATGAGTTTAATTAAATATTCACTCCATTCTAACCTTCAAAAAGCCTTAACAAAATTGTTAAACTTTTGAATGTTTTTTTTTCACATTAACCCCACATTAATTGAGGAAAATAATATCTCTCAGGGTATATGTCGTCTTTTAAGATGCTGTGTGGGGCGTCTTTTTAAGGAAAGGAAGGAGAAGAAGTTCTGGGAAGGTAAAAGGTATGAGGACTGTGTGTCCAAGAGTGACGGACATATAAATATATCCCTCCAACTGCGTCACAAGGCGATGGCTCGAGAGACCGGTTGGAGAGGTCAAATTATCTACCCAAATCAGCTGATGGGCAGGCTCGTCCTGAACACATCACCTGCAGATCACTTGGGGTGACCCATGGCAGAGGGGTTGGTACCCAAACCTGCCTCCCAAATTGTGAATACCGCACAAGATTCCCAATTACTCCCACCCGTCTGAAGCCAATTGTGGGGCTGAAGGTTGTCGGGAGGAAAGAGGCTGTTGCATCCGAAACTGTTTACGAATTACAGCTTTAGAAGAACATGAAAATGGACTGGGAATAATTTAAACGAGACGAAATGAATTGGTGTTGCTGGAATTGCGTGAGTATGTGTAGGAATGAACAAGGTATGGAAGGTAGGAAAACGGGATGACTAATCACTTACCACTGTATCTCAACGAAGGAGCACACAACACAATTACAATATAGTGAGTTCCACCGCGATACCTAGAGGTAATTATTGCCACAACAATACGAATGACTACTTGATGTTATGCACTACCAAAATAGTCAACTTCTTTTTCTATTTTTCAACGAGATTATGTACACTAAAAATACTAACTACCTGCTTCTCGATCCTTCTTCTGTTTTCAAAACAAATGCACTCGAATTTGCACTACCTTGCACTACAGTGGCAAGAGCCACTGTTACAAAATTCAAATACTTCTCCAGCAAGGTGATGGTTAGGAATATAGATAGGAACTGGATAAATGACATCCCGGCAGGAACTAACAAAGTCAAACAAACAGGGCGAGAGGAGCGTGGGTAAGTACCTGGCTATTGAGATATTGTCATCAAACACGGCTAAAGTCATTTCAAGCAAAGTTTTGATAATGATTTACACCTAATCCGATGAACACAGGCACCCCTGCTAAATCACCAAACAGAGTGAACCACTTGAGGTGACCCACGGCTGAGATGTTGGTTATCCAATAAATGGTTCCCGGGGTGACGGTACCCAGACCCGCCTCCCAAATTGGAACATAAACACACTTCACCACAATCTACAAATCTGCCCTGATGCTGGACACTGTAATACTGTCCGAAACGACACGGCATAATACAACAAAAATAAATCACAAGAAGATGAAAAGACTTCAAACCAGAGCAAAAATCACCATCTTACCTAATTTGTTCTTTGCAAATTTTTGGGGTGATATTAGATAACCTGTCTGTTCTTCGTCGTAGATAATAATATCGCATGTATAAACTTTTAAGATGTAACTACTCTTTTCACTTGAATTAAAAAACAAACAAAAAATAATAAAAACCTGATTCGTCTAAATCTACTGGGAATTTCGGGTTAAACAGATTAAAGAAATGAATATTTCTTTTTGAAATATTAATCTGCATTTATAAATAAATCGTTATTTTTTAATAGTTCTGCAATCACATAATTAATAAATTATAGGTTAGATAGTGATAAATTATATCGGGACTTTTTCCGATGCCAGCAATTAGGTAAATCATATTTCTTCTTGAAAAAACTCTAAATAAATATTTAATGACTCTAAATTGTCCTCAATTTCTGATGACCCTTATTAAATAAAACTGTTTGTTTTTTGAGATGTACAAATCAAAAGTGTATGGTAGATCTAGTCAGGGGTAGGCAGAGATTGTAGAACGCCAGACATATCTGTTATGTCACTTTACCTGCTGCATATTTTTATATTTGATCATTTTCTTATTCCAAATTGGCTATCACCACGGCCAGGGTAGGCACTGAACCATACGGCGCTTGGCGCGAGTAACATTTTGGCGCCTCTTGTCAAAACCAACAGAAACCTAGGTAGGTGATCACTGTAATCGACCAAATTTGGATGATTTGCATTTTTGTATAGCGCCGTTTTTATGAAAAAATAATCTCAAGTGTGTTAGGACTGTTAGGTGTTAGGTATTATTGGCAATTTTTTTCGAAGAAAACTTCTTCTAACTGCTTTTCACTTTGTGATGGCATTATTTATTTTTTATTAAAACACAAATAACATTGTTTACATCACTTTATTTCGATACAAAATCTCAACATAGTTTATGAACCAAGTTCACTTCATCAGTATACTTGTGCTCCTGATGAAGTGAACTTGGTTCATGAAACATGTTAAGATTTTGTATCGAAATAAAGTGATGTAAACAATGTTATATGTGTTTTAATAAAAAATATTATTGGCAATTCGGCGCCCGGAGCGGAATGCTCCCATTGCGCCCACATAGGGCCGGCTCTGAACAGGGCAGCTTCACCATGCAAACTGCAGCCCGGTATAACTCAGCGGAACTTCACTCGTACAAGTCTCGTTGATTTATAAATTCAAAATTAAATATCCCACTAGAAGACTTATAATATCATTTCTTATTAAATACTCTAAAAATACACACATTGGAAGACAGGCGTAAAATAAACGTCTTAACTGTTTTATTCAAGATAACTCTAAATTCGACTGTTGCGAACTTCTGCAACTCATAAACTTACGAATACCTACAATAACAACACGACAAAATACACTATTCCACTGCAACACACAACTCCCCAATACAACGGTTTCACACTATACCGAGGTGCAAGGCGATGGGTCGAGAGAGTCCTGCTGAAGAGATAAAAAGATCTCCCTCGACCAGTCTCAGGAATTCCACACCTTCCTGTGGACATCCACGATCACTCCTTCCATCCACTTCTACGTCATGTCATTCAATTCAACCTAAAATATGGATGGCGTTCAATCCTCACATTTCGTAAAAATATAATATTACGTGTAGCAAAAAATATTACACAATCCAGTAATTTAAAAAGGAACGAGCATTTTCAAACACATTTCGTTTACATTAATACAACCGGTATTTTTATTTATGAAGTGCCTCCATTCTACCAGCCTTTACGAAAATGCCGAAATATGGCGTAACACCAACTGAAAGGAAACGCGCTTTGTAGACATGTCTCTTTCACACGGAACCGGTTTTCTTTGCAAGAGTTAGAGGGTTAGAGGGAGACAAAGATAAGCTGCTATGCGGAATTCCATGAAAGGTGAATGGAAAGAGAAGGCAGATGTCTGGTCGTGTTCCGTCTCGCTCTGAACAGGTTATGTTATGATAATTCCGCCATAGCAGGGATCGGAAAGCATTGATTGTTGATCAACAAAAACAATCCATTTTTTACATTTTTCATGTTTTCTAAAAATCGTCAGCTCAACTCAGCTGTGGGCGACCTCTGCTTCTCTATCCCAGCTAAGAATCCATCCATCCATACTGTAATTCTAACTGTTACTACTAGTAATCTGTTATTTGTCTAACTTTAATTCCAATATCTCCCTTAGAATGCAAAAAAAATTATAAAAAAGCAAAATTAGTTTCTTTTTTAAAGTCGTAAAAACGTGAAGTGTTAGGCGACAGCGTGATAATATTCAAGGCCGATTGGAGTACAGCCTGGGCCCGCGACCGCCAAATTACGAAGTCAATGCTGTTTATTTAAAATTCCTGCGATAAAACTTCAAACACATCAGCAGTCACAATGAGTGTCAACAACAATCGCCGCCATCTGCAAACTGTCGTTGATCGATGGTACTCAATTGATCACGTGACACTTCTAAATACTTCGCGCGCCAAAGGCTGTACTGTATTCATCAAATGACGTCACATAGTAGTGAACTAAGCGATTAGATTTCTTGTTGTTGTTTTTTAATCTTTTTGAAACTGATTTATTAATATTGTACGATATAAAAATAAAATTCAATAAAACTAATATGTATTGTTCCATAAAAAGGCCGCAAATGGCAAGGGTAAATCATTTACTGGTTGTGTGCTTGAAAATCTAGATCATCGAAAAAGTAGGTTTATGGGGAAGATCACCTTTTCAAGATATTTTTTTGTGTAAATCGTCTTCATACTCTGTATGAAGTTTGATTACACTCATGCATATATTATAACTGGACATAATATTTAATGCATTTACATATTTTGCAAATGCTTTATTCTTAATTGAACTTTTTTTACTGTAATTGCATATTTGATCATTTGTCAGTCAGCAATTTTTTTTTTCGAAATTTGTGGTGTGCAAATTAAAAATGGTCAGTATTTTTGACTTCCACGAGGAAACGGGTTGTTTTTGGGACCGATTTCTTTTGGAAAGTTTAAACATTTGATATTTATGCTCTACAGCTTTACTAATAATAAAAACACTTCCCAACGGTTAAACGGTGCTTTATGTACATTTTGAATAAACACTGAAGAAGCTCAGATTCTATTTGATACAAAAAAATTGTTTTTAACTGTGCCCCGAAAGAGCTGGCAATGTTGCATTTCAATAGACTGACCCATGAAATTCCTGTCTTGAAAAGGTGAAATTATTTCGGACATATATTTTATTAACTGACTGTTACCTGGTGAATTTAAGAAGAATTCTATGAAAGCGATGTTTTTTTTATAACATACGTGTGAAGGTAAACATAAATCCTAGAATTCAACATTTGCACAAACGATGTTTTTTTGTTTGAAATTATCTGGGAATTCATTTTATTTTTTATTGTATTAACTAGATGAAAAGTGAAGTTACAGTATTTTTGCAGATTCACTAAATAAAAGGAAAGTGTTTTCTTAATTTCGTATTTTCTGCAATTTTTCGACCTTTAGAGTAAAAATATGTGTTTTCCAGTTTCAGTTTTACAAATATTAAAGAATATATCAAATAAAAACATCTAAAAGGTAATTTCAGTTAGTTTCTAAAATGGTATTTGTTTTTACGATATCTTCAAAAATAAGAAATATATAGCACATTTAAAAATAATCAGAAATTCGATGGGATGTTTCATGTTTATACAAGATAAATAACCCGCTTTGGTATGTATGATATGTAATGTATATATCTTTCCATGAACTATTGTATTGTATGTCAGTTTCTGTAAGTAAGATTTTCATATACACGGTGGTTTATCAATTGTATAAAATTTTCACCACGATTTAGTAAGGCTGCTAGTATTTTATAGCATTTTACTTCTTAGATCTGAATATTAAAAAAAAAAACACTTATTGTATTTTTTAATTTGCTCGGGAAACGAACCCAATCTCCATAAATGTTTTATCGCTAGTTTTACTGCATTTACCGGCCACCTCGATTCTTATTTTTTTAAATACTTAATGATAAAGGTTTCTCATTAGATTCTCATTCTTTTTTAAACCAAACTAAAAAAACGTTTATGGATCCCTGTTATGCGGCGAAAGAGATAAACTTATGATAGGTTCGTGTGGTCAGAGCGAGACGGGAACAGGACAGGTAACCTCTGTGGTCATATAAGGTAACCAATGGTTACCTGAGTCGTGCAACGAATCAATATTTATTAATTATTAATTTCTTCAAAGCATTTTCGTTAAATGAAAGTACGTATAAATAAATGAAACAATTTAACTAAGTTTGAAATAGTTTGTTTGTTCAAAATCTTAAATTTCTCAAAGTTCTTCACCGAATGTTTCGAAATTTTGACACAATGTTGCATTCAAATACGCTTGTGTTTTATATACCTACATTTATTATTATTCACCTATAGATGTCACCTGTGACAGGTAAAAACATGATATTTCTGAAATACAGCGCCATCTGTTGGATGCAAAAGCAACACGCGCTATTGTTTCTCTATCTGTACAGACAGCTAAGCCACAGCAATGCGTGGCGGGGTATATCTACTTTTTTTTAAATAGTAAACGCTGACCGGTTAATATATAGTGGTTCAAACCAAGTTAATTTGTTTAATTTATTTATAGTGAAAACACAAAGTTATGGCTATTTTCAAAAGTACCTACAAAGAATTATTCATTATTTTTTATTGGAACAACTTTTCTTAAGTAAGTTTTGAGTTAAAAGTTTTAAAGTTATACATTTCAATGTAATATATAAATATTGTTAATTCTGAATTTGAAATATGAGATCGACAAAAATGACGTTGGTGATGGTTTGGATTGTAAGCCACACAGACCATCAGGAAATTAAATAATTGCCTATGAAAAAAAAGTTGATTACAAAAATTCACTCTGCAGGCCGCGTAACAAATTATCATCCAGTCACCAAATACATAAAACAGAGAACTCACCGAATCAATCATCAATAGAGGACCGAACGCGTTTGGCGTTAACAAAAAACTATCCAAAGAAGCGAATCTATCAGTCCACAATGGCGTGCTGGTACCTACACTGATGTATGGCAGTGAGGCATGGAATTGGAAGAGGAAAGAAAGAAACATACGCATAAATTTGTATAATGCTGCTTGATCCTACTGTATTTTGTGGTCTTGCTAAATTTGATCAAGTCCAATATTTCAAATCAATCTATTGCATCTCTTGTCCAAGCGTTTGGCATTCAATAACCGTACAGTGAAATTTTAAATAGGTATATTTAAAGTCAGTCAGTACCTAAGTAAGTCAGGTATATTTAAACTCAGTCATCCTCATAAAATTCAAAATGGATCTGAAAATTTTCTACCAGGGTAGTTAAAACTAACACAAATTTTTGTTGCTTTTGTTTTTTGTATCATATATTGATTTGTATGTTTTGTTTTTGATATCTCTTTTTTGCCTTTACTCACGTTTTGCTGTTTATATTGTTAATACATAGTGTATAATAACACTTAAACTGTGCATGATGTGAACATTTTTAAGTGGACTGTTGACATATACGTTTTTTGCAGTGCTTATCTAATGATTTTTTTTTCATGTTAATAGTTTGTAAATGTTCCTTAATAATCAATAAATAAATATTGATTCGTATTATGCACGAAGTTTAAAATTAATTTACTTTTTTAGAGAGGTAAATACCTAGTTATCGTACAAATACAGCTCAATAATTTTCCACCACAAGGTTCTTTAATATCAAAATACAAAGGTTTTTATACATTGTACAAATCTATAATTAAAATCATCTTTACCGCGGGCCTTGTTATGTAACAAAAAATACTCTACTGAAAGTAAAAACTTGATCCGTCGCAGTTTCCAGAACACAACCTCCAGCCGCCATCTTGGCTTCCTACACAGCTGAGACAACACCTTACACCTCAAAAACCATTAACAGAAATCAAAACTCACACATTCACCAAAAAATCATATCATTTGTTCTTAAAACGCCATGCAATACCATACAAATACTTCAACCTTATTCTAGGAGTTAAAAAACTGTACGAAAATGTTTCAGAGGAAAATACAAAGTTTACGAATAGTTTGAGAGGGAAAGGAAAACAAGCAAAATGGCGCTTAAAACAAAAGGTATTTTCGGATTCATGAGATTATTATTCGCATTTATGAAGTTGTTTGGTACTTTTTGATGATGTGCACATGTTTTGTTTGGTGTTTAGTTGTTTTTTCGTAGTTTAAAGTCACCGCAAAGAACTTTAGCCATTTTAAAGTCGCCAGTCGAGTTCGAGTCGTTTGACATTTCGCGGCGGAGTGCCATTTGGCTGTCGAGTATTGTAATTTGCTCAAATTAACCAGTTTTAAACCATTGTTTCTTTTAAACTCTTTAAAATAACATCAGTTGTGTTGTGCGTGAATTATTACAGACATTTAATATGTATTTTGTTAGATTTTGTAGCTTTTAGGGGTATATCTGTTGACGGTTGTAGCAAAAAGTGCATTTGACGGCCACCCGGTGATGTCATAGGCCATTCGACATGGGTGGATTCAAATCTGAATCTATATTAAATAATAAAAATAACTCACATTAACCAATTAATTCATCTGTATCTTAAGATTATACCTTTACTAGAATATTAATAACTTTACTATTTTTTTTGTAAATTACTTTTTTTAAATTAGATTTTTTCTAAATGCAGCTTGTACGAACACTAACCGAATAATCGATTCTTCAAATTCTACACACGATTCACAAAACACACATAAAGTGCAATATGTAAAGGTGATCGATAGCTCATTGGGTAGGATGCTCGATTAGCAACTGGTGGAACAGAGTGCTCAACTAAATCTTTCAAATGAGAATAACTTTTTTTATATATGTACTTACATATCTGAAATTGTTGAGTTAGGTTAGATTTTTCAAAAAACTCATTTTTTTATTTTGTTTTATTTTTCTCTCCACTTATTTGCAGCTTAGAATAAATAATGTAATAACACATTTGACGAACCAATTTAAACCCTTTTACGAATGATGATTAACGAAAAACGACAAAAATTCCGCAAAGTAAAGAGGTCCTTTTTATAAAAGAGTTTTGAATTTTACAAAACAGTGAAATAGTGAGCCTGACGCCTCTATGAGTGGTGCTTCTACTGTGGGAAATATTCAGCGAGAACTATCTAGGAATCCTCTACTAGGAAAATAATAAAATAAGGTATGTACATTTTTATATATGTGCTAAAAATTAGAATTACAATTTAATCATTATAACGCATTTATTCGAAAAACATCGCGTATCGAAGTCCTGTTGTAACTCGACCATTTAGTTTTTAATCTGTTAGTAAATTTCCTGGTGGTCTTTTTGGATACTTCCTTTTTATCCCGCCAGAGTTCGCATGATCGCGGTTCCCACCGCAATCTTTCAAATTGAAATAAATCATATTATGGTAGGTCTGAAGAAAATTTGAAAAAAAAATGGTAAAAAAAATAACGTATAATATTTATGGTTTATAATTAAGTAGGTACCTGGGTATTTAAGTACCTACTTACCAATCCTATTTTAATTTATTAAATAAGAAAATTATTAATTTTCTTTTTTGACGCGAGGTATACTGTTCACAGAACTACTTGTTAACATTGTTTCAATTTTTGTGCACTACAGTCATTACAACACTGCTTTAAATAAAGCTTTGGTTCCCTCACTATAGAGAAGAAATTATGGAATAAACGATTTGACATGACGTCTTATTTATTGAAAATTTAATGGATATTTCAAAGTTCTACAGCTCCCGATTGCGTCCTGACTCTTGCAACTGTTTGCAGGTATTATTTACTTATTTAAAATGTCATTAGTATCATATTAGAATCCTTCAGGATTCAAACACGCCAAGAAACAATAAAAAAGGAAAATTCGCATTCGGTATAGACTCCTGATTGAAGGATTTAATAAAAATGCAAGCCTGATATGAAAGAATAATGAAAGAGAATAAGGAAAAGGCACCTTGAAATAGATTATGCGCAAGTTAGCATTATAAAAAGTCGAGGACGTGCGGGGAAGATATATTACGAAATCAGACGCTTAAGTAGGGTCATGTCAGTAACTAAGTGTCTATGAATATGGATGATACACGGAGAAAAATGGCTATTGCCAATTTATTAAGAATCTCTTCAAATCAAAAAAAAAATATCAAAAAAAAAAATAAATAAAAATAAAATAAAAAATAAATATCATTGGCGATCCGGTTAACATGAAATCTATCAATCTATTCTTTAAGGGCCTGCAATCCAGTTTTTAACCGGATAACGAATCATTTGAAGAGGTAAATTATCAATAAATTTTATCCTTATTTTTCTCCGTTTACAAGGATTGTATCCCAGGACAGAGTAACGTTTCTCTTTTTCTGCCTACTCCTTCGGGAATGATGGTGAGTTCTTATTTAAGCAAAATTTTATTTGTTCAGCTTCTAGATTGCACCACTGATTTCCTCACACATAAGTACAACAAGTACATTATATATGTGAACGCGTGACATTTTGTCGGAACGGTGGATTTGTGTTTGCATCTTTATTACTTGTTGGAACGGGTGAAGAGAGGATTGCCCGAAAAGGAAACTGGTATTTTGGAATATCCACACATTATGAAATATGACGCACCATTGTGATTGTCGTGGGAATTACTGGAGGTTAATGTAAATCAGGTGGTATTCAAGATGTCCACAGCTGTTCTGCAGATGTAGGCATAGAGGGTAGAACACCACGCATCGTTGAATCGATGCATACCAATTCCAAACCAAAGTCTCAACTACTCCCAACCGTTTGGAGCCTGTGAGACTTTGGCATCTCCAATTATAGGGGTATTTTGTGAGGCTGAAGGTAGTGGGGAGGGAACGAGATGGAAAATTTGAAGGTTGGGAAGCACAGACCTGTTCAGATTTTGTCACAAAACTCAGCTAAATACATTTTTCATGGTGGTTTCGCCATGGCGAAACTGAGAGTTGTATGGATTCCATGAAATGTGGGAATTGTAGCTTGGATCTCAACTAAAAAAATTGCAATCTTTAGAATGTAGATAACATGAGAGAATACTGTGTATGCTATACCCATATATTTACAGGAAGGAAGTTCACAAAAAACTGATGTTTTTGATCTGAAATTTTGTTATTTATATGCAACCTTGTTCCTACAATTTGAACGCGGTTTTCTTTCCCGGATGAAAAGTGATGAGCGATTTTTGCATTTCCTCTCATGAATTGATTAATAATGTTTTTTTAAATCCGCACAGCTTGCTCAAAGATGACAAGCATTGACGCGGTCTTCTGACTGGAGTTTAAAGGGAGAAAAGGTTGATTATTTTTGCACTCCAACTCTGAGAAAATTCCTAAATATAAATTTTAAAAACTCAACCCGTGTTTAAAAAGTTATCAATATATACAATCTAACATACACATATTTAAGAAAAACAAATTGAACTTAAAAATATATGTATTTTTTGGTTACCAAGGAACTGGAGTTAACAACTCTATCAACCTCGCCAAATATTGATTGGGTAGGACCGACATTTATTGCTATAACGCGTGTATTTCCGCGTGTGTGTAAGTGATTGCCACCAAAAGTTGGTAGAATGTATTGTCATCGACAACGAGTCTATCTGCCGAGGTCCAGCTCGATCGGATGTCGGGAAGTGGGTTAATTTCCGCTTCCTAGATTTACATTCATAGATGTATTTAAAAAATGCTCAAGCAAAAAACAATTAAATATCTACAATACAATTCAGTACAATATAACAAAAACTATTTAAATTAGTTATCCACCTACTTAAGTTCTTAGTTCTATTGATAACCTGCAAAATTAGGAATCCAGCAATACGTGCCATGATAATGATTTTTTCCAAGGTTGGTGGAAACACCCAAATGAAATAATTGGTTGCAAATTCAGTCTCCCATAGCCGCTGGCGGGCACTTAACAGACGGAGAGGCGTATGAATGCAGCCCGGATAGATGTTAGAAGTGAGAAGTTAGTTACATATGGACAACCCACACTGTGGTAATTCTGCTAGAACTGGCCATCATGGTATGACTAACTCTGGAGCAACGAACCTGGTCAACACCCACGGGATATCTTAAAAAAAACCTCTTCCTACTTGCAAATTCGTTTTTAAAGGTCGTGAATGGGTGATTTTAGATTTTGATTGATTTTGGTCTCGTCACAAAAAGAAGTTGTTTGTTCCTTGTTTGCTATGAAGTTTTTATTATGCGAAGCTGGCAAGATTATCGCATTGTCGATTTATTTATTTTAATATCAACGGTATAAAATATACCATATAGGTAAATTATAAACAGTGACATCAGAAAATATACAATCAACAGAAACTCTAGATGGATATAAAAAGTTAGAGATACAAGTACATGCAAAACTTATAGGTAGACTAGGTTAGATTAGTATTGATTGAAATATATGATAGTATAGATACATGATATAATATATTACAATAGCTAAAATGTATGCATTTATTTTCAGGTTTTGGTTGAAAGTAGATAAGTGCCAATCAAGCTGTTGGTTCACCGTATTGAATATTATTACTGACCCAAGTTTTCTCAGATTTGGGGAATATTGTAAGGCTGAAATAAATAGCGTGGAGATTGAGATTTGAGAGGTGGGTACGTGTACCGCCGCCCCGGGAACCATTTATGGGATAACCAACACCACAGTCATAGGTGACCCCAAGTGGCAATCTACGTAAGGTTTGTCCAAGCCTTGGTGGCAGATATGTCTGCCTACCATCTGCGTGGCAGGCCGGATCGGGGATGACAGGTAAAAACATGCTATTTTGAAAAACAGCGCCATCTGTTGGAAGTAAAGGCAACATGCGTTGTTGTTTTCTTATCTGCATAGACAGACTGAGCATTAATACATTTCTGATAACTGTTAGATTTTTAAGAAAACGATGACACATAAAACATAAGTGGTTAAACAATAAAGTCCATCTCTATTACAAGTTAATTCAATTTGTTTACCTTATCACCACATCCTTAATGAAACAATTAGCAGCATCTGTTCATTATTTCCCTAACACCACTGCTACACACACCATACTAAATGTGACCTTAGCTTCAATCCTTCAATGTGAACATGTTGGTCAGACATTACAATGAGATAAATGTTGATCCGTCGCTTTGTTAACTCGCAAAGCTCGGTTATTGTCGGTTCCAGTGCGATTTACATCGTCTTCATCCATCTTCTTCGTGTCCTACTCATTGTCTGCTTTAATATATGGTACACGTATTGTCATGAGACCATCAAGGACACACATTTAATACAATGGATAGTTGGTTTGCAGATTTATTGTTGTAAATTTCTGAAGATTGCCGATGCCTTGATCACGTCATTCGTATAATTCTATAAATTATGGTATCTTCCGTTGTGGGGATTTTTAGCCATGAAATAATAGTTACTGCAATTAATCAATTCATCGTATTTTATTTTAATTAATTACAATAAATCTTTTGTACATCCCCTTTATTGAAGTAAATGGACTTACAAAACCACTTACAGCGCGCTTGGGGTGATTTTTCTCAAAAGCGACGCTAAACACATTATCCAGTTTAACCCCCATTATTTTAATCTCCAGCCTGCGCATGCGTCGGACTGTCACCCGTCGCTCTTCCACACACCGAACTCGTTATAACAACACTACAGTACTACATTGTATTCCATCCGATAGCGACAGATAAATAGCTCCTTTAAAAATCGGTCTAATGAAAGACTACCATTGATTCAAAATCGTAACGTTACGCGTTGATTGAAATGGCTTTAGCCGTGTTTGGTGTTCCTTCTCCAATGTCTTCCGCATTTCACAACATACCTAACACCTACCCCAATTTATTGGGGATGCCATAGTACCACTGGCTCCAGCAGTGGCGGATCCAGGGGGGGGGGTCACGGTGGTCATCCAGGACCTAGGTGGACCACTAATTAAAATTGTTAAACATAATGTTTTTATATATTTTTTGTCACAATATAAATTTTATTTAAGTACTTTCAATATTTAATTAATTTAATATAATACTTTGTTTGACGGCAAACGCATTATTCGGGAACGAACGCATCGAAAATTCGAATGTTACCGCGTCACCGCGCACCGCCACCGGCGCGCGCTTCGGCCGCCACCTTTCATATTATTATGACACATTTCGTGTAACCACGTGTGACGCTTGCGCGCGCTTTGTTTCGACTAACGTCTAGCGTCTAGCAAAACCTAACCTCAATCGGAACGACTAAACTTTATTAATAAAGTGTTTACTTTTATTTGTTTACTAAGTTAAAAAAAATAAGTTCCAATATAAGTAATAGTGTTCTTAAAAATTGTTGCTGCAAATTCAATTCATTACATGAAATGGTAAGTAATCTAATCAGTTTCTTCATTATGCCAGTGTATGTGTGTTTAAACTCAAATGTTATTTGTTAATGTTCTAAGGCTGGGGTTAGACTCGTAAGTTTTTTTCCTGTAAATCGCTCTTGAAGGCGAGTTTGGCCAAATTCCCAATGTAAACGACACCAAAAGTCACTTAACGTAATTTTAGTAAGTTACAGAACTTATTCTTTCGGAAGTTTTTTGACAGGTCTGGACAGGTCTAACGCGCCCGCGCGAATTACCAGCCTTCCTATACTTCCTAAAGCAATTCTTAAGGCGAGACACAACCTCGTTCATCGAGGTTTTGCCCAAGGCTAACATTTTAATTTATTTCGGCGAAATTATAATTGAATTTAAAAAAAATAAAATTATGCCGCACGAGGGATGCAAGTTATTTATATTTTAGATTAATAATACAATACCTTACAATTAATATATTTTACGTTCAACGATTTTAAAACTTTATAACCCGTGTATAACTATAAAGTTAGCGGACTTAGCGGTAAGTACCAGATTTTATTTTTCTAGATGATGAATTAATAACTTCGGAAGTGGACACATTTTTAATATTTGTAACAAATTCTTCAGAATCAATTAAAATGAAGGCTAAAAGTGTGGATAGATTTTTTTACTAAGATTACGAAAACGTTAGTATTTTTTTTTAGAAATGCATAGTATTATTTTTAATGATGGATTTTGAATGATTTACATGAAAATGTTCCGTCTCCGAATATGTTCCCTTAATTTTGTAAAATTCCACACTGATTATTTTTTTTATACGGCAACACTTTGATATCCGGCGAATTTTTGAATTTGACGTTTAACGTTCACTAGATTTATTGTTTGTTCTCTGCGAACTTAACCACTTAACCTTTGATTTGACTTTTTGCATGAGTAGGTGGTTTGGTATATTTATGCTTTTTGCTAAAGATGGCGGTGTTTTGACAGATGTTATGAGCAGAACTCCGTACAATTTCATGCCATTTTTGTGACATTCGTGTGGAAAACGTTCTTTTTTAAATGACTTTCGGCTAGTTAATTACCGTTTTTTTGCACATATAAAATTATGTCCCGTCTTTCCGGTTTATAAAAAATGGTCTGATTTTTCGAGTTGATATTTTAAAAAAATCACCAGGGTTTCAAAAATACGATTAAAAAAAATACGGAACGTCTTAGAATATTTGCCTAAACCGGATTTTTTTTTAAATGTGATGCATGTGGCCTATTATCGGTCCAATCCTTTCTAATCCTAATGTTTCTGTTTTTAACATTTACGTATTTGAAATTTTGAATACGAAGCCGGTTGCCGTCAGCAGATGTCAGGTAGGTAGCTGTCATTCGGATAAAACGAAATTAATTGTCGCCTTTGACGGAAGTCTATGTATCCATAAATTGATGTATCTAATGTAGAATATTTTCATTTGAGAAATTTTAGGTTGACGAATATAATGCTTAAATTCAGTATTGGTAGATCAGAGTTAATATTTTATAAGAATAATTTTTAAATATATGTAGCTGTGAGCTGTTCCTTGAAAATGTCTAATACTGAGATTTGTTTGCCGGGGTTCGAACCCGCGATATCTATTGTATTTGTTTTAATTATGCTCTTTTAGGATAAATTCAGAATAGCTAGATGCAAGTTATTTATTTTAACCTTTTTTTTAAGTGTATGTATCCATAAATTGATGCATCTATTGTAGAATATATTTAAACCTAGCTGTGAGTTGTTCCATCATCATTTCTAATATTGAGATTGGTTTGTTGATTTGTTTCCAAAAAATTTATTTGTAAATAAATTTTACAAAAATTTTAGATGTGGAAATTTGATAAAGTGTATGTAAATTTGATAAAAGTACATATACCTAGTTTTGTAAAAGAACGTATTAGTTACATTTTGTTAATATATATACATATTATATTTAACTTAATCAAGTTTCTTTTTATTAATATTTATATGTACCTATTAATAATTCACTTTCAGAATATTTTTGTTTGGATTGTAAATAAATAAAATCAATTCAAATTTTATAAATATTTACTTTTATTAGCGTTCCCCATAGTTTGAGGATTGTCGATAATATTGACTACGCTGCCGGCTCGGCCGCTGCTGGCAAAATAGAATGGACGGTATTCATCCACCAGGTAACAAGGTATTAACAAGCGTATGGAAGCATCGGCGAACGGAGATCTCGCTGGGCGCTTCTTACGTATTGCAAGCACCGCGTCATGGCAACAATATTTATTTCAAATTACTTGCCTCGTGCAAATCAGGCCAAAATATGACGGTGCAAGGCGCTCGGTTTTAAAATTTATAAAGCACAAGAATCGAAATATTTCCAGCATTTATATTCCTCTTAAATATGGAAGTACAGTACTTACATTTATTAATAACATTTGCTGCACACGATTGGTCCTAAAGGAGTTCAAATTTTTAATTCATTCGGCCTCACTATTGAGAAGAGCACGCTGGAAGGCATTATTCTACTCTTCGATAGACTGGATAGACACTTCATACCTACAGTGAATATTACAGTGGAACGATTCAAATTCTTTACCAGGAAGCAAAGAAATAACGGTCAACAAGCTGTTATTATTTGTCTATTTTGTCGTGACAAGCAAAGTGTTACAATAATAATGTCGAGTCAAATTCTGCAAATGCAGAATGCTACGGATATGGTTGGCGAGTGGAAACGTTTTAAGCAATCATTTCTTTTATATATGATGGCGAATAACTACAACGAGGAAAAGGAAATTCAAAAAGTTGCAAGATTCCTACACACAATACTATGTTGAAGACACACCTGACACCGTGTTATATTGTGGTGAAATAAGAACACGATTAATAATTGTAATCTGTACTGTATTGGTTGACAATTGACATTACACGAGCCTACGCCGCCCGGTGCCGCCCGGGCTTGCGGAGCAAAAGACAATCTTAATGATATACCTAGTGTTACCATATCCAACAATACCTACTTTTTACTTGTATATATTATTATCAAAATTAAATTATAACTTCTTGTAACTGTAACTGACCGGACCTAAGTCCTCCATCACAACACAAGCAAGCATTTTCGGCTTTCTGTGGTGGTGGTAGGAGTTATTGTTGGGTTATTCGTAACCCGGGAATGTTTGTCTTTCTTTAAAAAAAAAAAAAAAAACTTGACCACGACTACGTGACCCCCCCCTGGCGCCAAAGCTGGATCCGCCCTTGGGCTCCAGACAGATGGGAGCAGTTAGGAATCTTGTGTGGTATTCACGTAAAATTACAAAAAGAAAAAAGTGACAATCAGAATCTATATAATTAAAAATGTAAATGTTCGTTTGTTCAAAATCTAAAATCTCTGACAATTCTTCACCGATTGCTATAAAATTTTGACGCAAATTTGCATTCGAATACGCGTTTGTTTTTATATAGGTACCTATATCATATATATGTCACCTATAAAACCAGGTAAAAACATTTTTTTTTAATAACAGCGCCATTTGATGTAAAAACATGTTGTTTTTTTTAAATAACAGCGCCATCTGATGTAAAAACATGTTTTTTTTTAATAACAGCGCCATCTGATGTAAAAACATGTTTTTTTTTAAATAACAGCGCCATCTGATGTAAAAACATGTTTTTTTTAAAGAGCACCATCTGTTGGACGTAAAATCAACACTAGCTATTGTTTCTCTATCTGCACAGACAAACTGAGCTACAGAAACGCGTGGCGGGCTAAAGCTAGTTTTAATAAATAATCTATATAATAAATAAAAAATAAGTCTGTGGGTGGCTGAAATTGATGAAATTTTGTACATTTGACCTTCAAAATAAGAAAAATGCCTTCTCATCAAGCAGAAATTTGATAATTCTTGATGAAATTTAGCACGTTTATTGCCGTTCAAAATACGAGGAAAATTATTAATGTCTACATCTGATTTCCAAAAAGCTCGGGCAACACTGAAGAATTTATAATTAATAAAAATACATTAGTCACTATCGAATCACAGCAGGTTCTTGTTCTAAGGTAGTACGACAAAAAGATCGAGCTAAGGAAGGGTATTTATAATAAGGAAAATAAAAACAGCATACCTTAGTCACTTGACTCGGTTACGAAGCGACAAGTGTAGAGCTGCACTTCATACCATACCACAAATGGTTATGAAAGGAGAAGTGAAAAATGCTATCTCAGAAGGAACAGCCGTTAAAAGAGTGTAGGAACTATTTTGAGTAACTGTGGTATTAGAAACGGTAAAATATTTCTTGTGCAATGATGTAGGACTTACCCAGCAGAAACCCGCAACGCCTGGTGGGAATGAAGACAGATCAGATTTTGACGGACTCCGTAGTCGAGTGGTAAGGCTTTCAACTTGCAATCTGGAGGTCGCGGGTTCATTTCCCAGCGTGCACAAGTACATTTTATTTGATTAATACTGGTTATTTCACGATTTAGAATGATATATGGTAGGTTCCAGAGTGGAAAATACTCAGTATCGCCCTGGTATAAGATAGACATTCTAAATTAAAACGTTGCTTGAAATGGCTTTGGCAGAGTTTGATGACCAGATCTGAATAGCCAGGTACTTCGCCACCTTCCTCTTTTCTTCTCCTTTGCCTCCCTACTACCTTCAGCCTCAAAACATACCCAATTGGGAATATCATAGTCTCACTGGCTCAGGTGGTTGGGACTCTTGTGCGGTATATTTTCATATCAGAGGGTTCGGCTCGGTAGATCTTCTAACAGGGCCTATAAATCCTACTGATCCCTCAATATAAATATTTAAAAAGTCTTTCGTAATCCTACATGTATTTAATATGACGGATTTTTGCATTTTTGTATATAAATTCTTTGATAGATCTAATACGCCTAAATTTTGAATAAGAGAGCTAGGTTATTATTATTTTCTTTATTTTTATTTGCTGCTGGAATCGTAATTTTTTTAGAAAAATAATTATACATTTAGTGTGGTTTTGAGACGGGCTGATTGCAAATTAAAGTCCAAATATGATGAGTTTAATTTGGAAATGTAATTTATAGTTTCGTTTCTTTTGAATACTCTATTATATTATCATATGACTCAACATTTCATACCAGATAAAGTGGGTATTGAGTTCTCTTCGCAGCATCATCCTCTTCAGTGACATCATGAATAATTCCGTGCAAACTTATTGTTACCATCCGCAGCGAAACCGGTTCCCCGGTCTTCAATGTTTTGTCTATCCGGTGCTGTTGTAATGTGCTGGTATGGGGGACGCCATTGTGGCAGAGCGAGACGGACGACGAAGGATCGTTGTTATTGATAGCATCATCAGGCGTGATAGACAGGGATGGGTGGAGAATTTACAGCGGTTCTAAACATGTGGGATGCAGAATAAATTTTTTTTTAAATTTATTTTATGTTTGTTTTTATGGTCTTCCTGGAAGAGCATTAAACTCCTCGGAAGGCGATTGAGCATTTCGAAATCGCTATTTTATTAAGAATCTTTTCCAATTATCGGTAATCCGGTTAAAAACGGGATTACAGGCCTGATAAACTTTTAGTAAATTTCTAATATACCGGAACATGTGTTCATGCACCTGATTATATATTACATTATGACGAAATGCAAAAAAAAGGATCTTTATAACATCTTGATAAATAACCAACTAATAAACATCACGTCGTTTCCCCGCAGTGGTAGGTAGAAAAGACAGACCGCCAACCAAATAGGTCTTTGTATACACTTCTCGCCTCATTCACATTCATATATCGTCTCAACTATGACATAAATGTTTAAACTATCACATACATGTTTAAACTATATAATACATACATGTTTAAACTATAATATACATGTTTAAACTATCTCATACATGTTTAAACTACCACATACATGTTTAAACTATCAAATGTATTTGTAAATAGCTTCTATGTTTGAGGAGGCAAAATCATGGTAATCAAAATTACCTTTCGGAGTGAGGTGACTTTCATAGAGGTACATTTTTCACAATCTTACTAAAATGATACGTTAATTAAAATTAAAATAAATAAAAAACGCGAGTTCGAATATTCAAGTAGTCATTTTACCTATATCGTCATACATATATACCTAGTTATTTATAGACTGAAGTATTTATAAAATGAATTACATCTTCAAAATTAAACCGACGCGACGGTATGTTTGATTAAATTTAACTAGTTAACTTATTTTCGAATCGTCATTTGTCTCAAACAAAATTAAAAAGAAAGGAGATATTTCTGAATGAATTTTGCAGATATGCGCGACGACAAAGTCACCCCATAGGTATTACAGTGCAAGTGAATTTAAAAGTTTCCAAAAGTTCTCCTGGGAAATCTCATATTTGCAGTATTTACTGACCACAGATCACAGAATGCTATTGTTAATATTGAATTATATAATAATATTTTTATTTCACATATTAGGTACATCGTTACAGTGGTGAACAATAATCTCAGTATCGCCCTGGTTAGAGAATAACTTTCATAATCGTGCATTTTAACTCTCCACAGATGGTCTTTAGGGAAATATTTATTTTAGTAACGTGTTAGTTAGAAATGATTTTATATAATTATCCAAGACCTTATTTAGATTGCATTTAGTTTGGGAAGAATATTGCGATCATTCCTAAAGACAACAGTCAATAAATACGTTAAGAAAATGAAGATAATGTTGGTAGTTCTTAGTGGAAGTATGATACAGTTAAATATGACCGGAGGAAATAAGGTCGGATTAGCTCAGTGATAGAGCAGAGCCCGGTAAAGGTTAGGTTCAATTCCAAGATGCGGACTTATATTTTTCTGATCGCTATTATTTTCTTCTACATATATGTAGTTCTTAACCATAAACGCCGTATATTTTAAATGTTGGTATTATTTTCCTAACGTTTGGGAAACTTAGTTGGCGTTCCCGAGTTTCGCGTTCGCCTGTGCGTTGAACTCTCCGGTTTTGGCTCTGACCGGACGTCGGTGTCTCCCAGTACTAAATGGATAAATCTGAAATACAAAATCCCACTCACCGGTAAAATCGACCACCAAACTAGCAAAATCTATACAAATTAACAAATTCAAATTAACTTCTGCTAAGACGTGCAAAAATGTTTATACAAATTGATTGTGTAACTTTTTTAATGCAGCGTGATCGAAATTCATAAACTTATTCTTCAATAAAATCGACGCCCAAGTCTGCAAACTCCATACAAACTCTTCCAACTTTTGCTAGGAATTCAGAAATATTTTTTCATGGTGAATATGTATATTTTCAATGCGATTTGATCAAAATACAAGAACGCATTCTTGCATAAAATCGATGACCTGCAATTACTTAAATTACATACAAAATAGTGGTTGAACATAAATATAATTATAGAGTTTTGGTTTTGCAGTTTCATACTCTTATTTTTATGGACGTTTGGAGGAAATTTTTTATTTAAAAAAATGGCACGTGACAAGATACATTATACTGCAATACCGTTTTGTGTTCGTGTTGTACAGAAAGCTTCAATTTTGTGTGAGCACTACAACTTCCTCGGGCATCACAGAAATTTTCTTCCATCCATTTGCCCATCATATCTGTTGTATCTCCTGGGTTTTCTCACAAATTATCTTAATCAATAAAACTCCGGCTTAAACAAAACACTCGACAGTTGATAGATTGACAAAAGCTCTGATATCGTAATTAGTAAGCAGTTGGAATAATATGGACTCCGACCTTGAGGTTATCACCATTATCCTATTATTCTTGACAGCCAACGTCATCTACGGGTAACCTAGTAGACTAAGCTATTTGGGTAAGTCCGTACACCAATATCAAGGATATTACAATGTGTTACACATGTCCAAAATGTAAGAGTCCCTGTCTTTCGGATGTTCTCATTCGTACTTAATTCAGTTGTAATATCTATCTAATTAAGCATCTCACTGTTTTTCCGAGAAGGCAGATAGGGTGGACTACCGCACAACCTTGTCCTGGCGCACTTCCTTTGCTTCTTCCACAATCACACAACGACTGATCGTCTCTAGCACACTCTTCCGTTATTCTGGATTTGTAAATGATACGATTAAAAGTATTTGATTCAATTGATCGTACCACTTCCTTGGGCATCCCCAACTTCTTCTCATATACACTTTCGCGTAATTATCCTTTATACATGTCCAAATAATCTAAGTTTCCCATTTTTAATTGTGATGTATGGTAATAAGGTAGAGTATTTAATCGATAGATGGCGGTAGGTATAAAGCTTACGCCAGAGTCCGTCAGACGTCGCTAAGTTGTAACAGGTACTTGCGAGATTATAGAGTGTTATATCTGCCTTACTTTGCAGATTTCAGTGTTGGGAACTCTTTTGAAAAAGTAAAATTTTCTACTTATAATTGTGTTTATTTACGTTACAAATAAAAGGCCTGGATTTAGCTACACTGTTCATTACCCGAGGGTTGGTAATTCTTTGTTACTAAAAGCTTGTTGTCTGTCAATAATATCCCACAGGCAATTGCTACACTCTAGCGACATCTGTCGGACTCTAGAGTAAGCTTTATGACTAGCGTCATCTATCGCTTAAATACTCAACTTATTACCATGCATCGCAAGTTCCTGGGGAGCACAGTTTTACCTACCCTCGGGTAACGATCAGTTCTAGCTAGTCAGACAGGTTATTGTAACGTAAATGAACACATTTATATAAATAACCTTTTACTGTTTTTAAAGAGCTCCCAACACCGAAGTCTGCATAGTAAAGGCAGATATAACATTAATCTTGTTCATTATACTCGTAATTACTTTCATTAGCCTTACATTCATTCGTATCCACTTTTTAAAAATTTACTTGCTCCCAACAGTCAGGAGCCAGTAGAATTATGGCATTCCCAATTGGGGTATGTGGTGAGGCTGAAGGTAGGGGGGGAGGATAGTAGATTGGGAAGAGGAAGGTGAGGAGTAACTGGTTATTCAGATCTGGTCACCAAACACGACTGAAGTCATTTCGAGCAACATTTGGATTTTGAATTGTGGTCTTTTTTATTTTGTATTAATTAATACGTTATCATTATTTGGTAATGTGTACTATCCGTGCTGAGACCCCCATTTAATAATTTTATAAAATACAACATATATATTATGGTATGGTGTATGGTAGGTACGCATTTTTGTCTTTTACCGGGAGGATACTGAGAGTATTTACAACCTAAATATTATTACGGAACTGTCAGTGGTCGTCCACTATTCCATATATCTGTAAAAAAATACCACTCATCATTACCTGTCGAATATCGTGGACGCAATTATTTTAGAAGTTTGCGGTTTAACGGGGTCTTCGGCCTTTGCGGGATATGATTGCATTTTGTCATTGACCATCATAACAACAACGGGCAGTTGTTTTGTTTATGTATTTAATAGTTTAATGTACTGGTGTACTGTATAATTATCCTCTTAGTAATATACTTGAGAACGGGAGTATTCAATAAATGCTTTGGTTCGTCAAAGATTACGAGTTGGTACTTTATGAGTAAGATAATTACACTGAATGTTTAGCAGAACAAACGTCCGTTCTATCTGAGACTATAAGTTATCCTAATGAGCATGGTAACTGGAAGTCAGCCTTCTACCTGGGGATCGGTTAGTATCGTAACTATTCGGGTATAATCGACATGTCATCTCTGTCAAATGGTGTAAGTACCACCATCTATGGAAAAAATCTTAAAACTGCATTAACTGGATAATAATAACTTAGATCTACACACACTGCCGATATCTGGTAAAAAAAGGAATTTATATTAAATTTGTAGGAAAAGAATTTTGAAAAGAGAATGGAAAAGCAACATTCATGCGTGGCATCTAGTGCCAGATATGATTTGATATTTTCACTACCAAAAGTTTAATCGTGATAATTTTTGGGTTATTGTGCCGTATTGCGCTTCTTCCTTTAGTCAAGTTTTAAGACAGCTTTACAATGTCGAAATGTATCTGATTTGTGCAAAGAAGTGTTTTATTTTATTTTTCAAAGCTCAGATACAAATATTTCAATGTTTTACGATCATTTTCTAATGAAATTAAGTTTCCACATAATACAATAAAACCATATCGAAAATGGATTCGTAAGTAGGAGATTTTGAACATAAAATAATATAATATGGACCTGATTGTTTATTTTTCTGGGCTTCTAAAAGACGGATCAAAAAAACCCCTCGATTATTTCAAAGGCCAAGATGTGTTCTACTCGCAGTATTTAATTGAAGCATCAAAAAGATTTCCAAGCGATCAAATTTTCAAACCAAAAACACATGATCTTGCATTACTGCGTTGAAATTTATTATTTACAAACCTGTCAAAATGTGGTCAGTCGTGTTCCCATACGTGGTATGGACGCAATAAATTTCGTGCTTCACAATTTATCTCTAAAAACAATCCCACAAATGGGGCCATACATATTAAATCGTACGTTTATTATTTTTTCACAACACTAAAGCACTTTGCAGTGAAAGGTCTGCACGTCTACGTCAGCAATGACAGTGTAAACTGTGTATCTACTTGAGTTTGTACCTACAATTCACGTATATTCAATTTATGAGGTGTCCGTCTAAATTTAGTCCGTTAGGCAAAGTCCTTTCTAAAATATCACTGTATTTTTTTATAATTTACTAAATTGGACAATGGTTACTTCCCACTTGCAAAAGGAAGTTTCTTTAAAAGGAGAGACATAGAAATTTTTGTTTTTCACTTTTTGTTAATTACGGACCTGACCTAAGGAAAAATAAAATATTATACTTTGGAATAACTTAATGAGTAAAACCTCAAATTTTAATATTTAATTATTGAGACAATATTAACGTTACTCATACCACCGTATCTTTTTCTGGGTTTTCTTTTTAAAAAATTCGTTTTCGAATTGCTAATATTGTGTTCATTTATTAAATATTACAATTTGATTTTTTAATCATCAAGTTATTTCAAATATTAAAAATATTCATCCTAGACTTGCAAAAAAGTCAATAGATGTCGCACGTAAAAATAAAAACGGATATATTTATCTAAGACACTATGCAGATTGAATTTAGTTTCAGTTTTATAAAGTAGTAGAAAAAAGAAGCATTAAAAATGCAGATCATGTTGGTAGTTCTTAGTCAAAGTATGATACAGTTAAATATGACCGAAGAAGATAAGGTCCGATTAGCTCAGTGGTAGAGCAGCGCCCCGGCAAGGCTGAGGTCCTGGGTTCAATTCTTAGATGCGACCGATTTTTTTTCCGATTTTGCTGTTTTCAAATTAATTTAAAAAATTAGATAATAGATTATAATTTAATTGTTTTATGATATAATTTTTGGTGAAAATCGCTTAGCAATGAATAATATTATTTAAGAATGAAACAGTCGTACATTTAAGTATAAACAATAAAAATTCGTAAGTTCGTATATTCAATATAGTTTCATTAATTCATTCATTAATTTAATTCCAAAATTATACATTATATATGTAATCGCCATGTCTAAACTTTTTAAAATAGCCCGTAGATTTATTTTTGCTGATGATACTGCACTAGTTGTCTCTAATGAAAACCCTGAAATAGCTATTCAAGAATTACAAATTGACTTTAACGAGCTACTTAAATGGTCTCATGATGTAGGATTAATTATTAATGTCAAAAAAACTAAATGCATGTATATAAGATCACCGAGCTTGAAAATGTGGAACTTACCTAAAATAACTGCACATAATTTTGATTGTATACATAAAAAAATGGATAATATTTGCTGCTGTGAAAAAATTGATTTTGCAAACGAATATACTTACCTTGGCATAATGGTAGACAATAACTTTAAATGGGACAAAAGTGTGATCAAAATTTGTAACCAGCTCCGATGTTTGGCGAGTAATTTTTATAAATTAATATTTGTATTGCCTCGATGTACTCTCAAACTTATATATCATTCTATGGTCGAATCAATACTTAGATATGGAATTCGAACTTGGGGACACTCGAGTAATATTAATATTAAATACATTCAAAATCTACAAACTGCTATAATTAAAAAAAAATTGTTAAACCTAGCATTTACAAACAAAGAAACAACTTAAAATTACTGTATGGCTCTGAGGGCCTACTCCCAATTAAAGGGCTTCTCTGGCTTATAAGGCTGGCCGCATACATGCGTTTTCCGTATTCGATTTCCGAATTCGTTTTCCGTATTCGAACATCCGAATGCACGGAATCAGTAAAAAATACATTAACTGCCGCACACGTTCGTTTTAGTTCCGAACGGAACAAATTCCTTACGCACGTTCCGAATGCGAGCCGGCGCGTTCGGAGAAACCGAATGGAAAAAACCTAATGACGTCATGTGGAACGCAGCTATTGCATACAGTTTGTTTGTGCCGACGCAAACGTACGGAAATTTCCGTTCGTAATTCAGTGTTGCCAACGGATCTTGATCTAATATCGCCGTTTCTCATACATAAGGTAGCGTAAAGTAGCCGAATTTTTAAAAATTAAGTTTAAAATTGATGTTTTTACGTAAAAATAAAAAAAAATTCATCGGGAGGGTGGCTAGAGAATTTCAAGAAAATATAAAATTTGTCCCCAGAAAAATAAATTTCATGAGGGAGGGGGTGGCTAGAGAGAGAATTTCGGGACATGTTTAAAATTGATGTTTTTGAAGTAGCTTAATTGGCGACCAGTCGCCTTTTAGATTTTTTCGGCGCCGATTCTCGCTCTGAGTAGCCTAAATGGCGATATATCGCCCTTGTTGGCAACACTGGTACTGACGTTTATACATTCCGAATGAAGAAAAACGAACGTTTGCGCTAGTCTCACGGAATTCCGAATACGGAAAACGAATTCGGAAATCGAATACGGAAAACGTATGTATGCGGCCAGCCTTATAATTATGGATAATGCGGGAGAAAATGCGTACAAAAAGTCATTGGTGCATAGTCACAAAACAAGATTTACTGAAAAAAAGGCCTAAAAATTCCACTAATATCAAATAAGTGTGGTGGCAGAACACTTGACTATTTGATACCTGTGATTTATAACAAATTTAACGAAAACTTTAACTTGAAAAATAATGAGGAACCCTGCCCTAAACTGACAAAAAAGTGGTTAATAAATGAACAAAACGTTCATCTATCCTAAACATTATATTTGGTACCTATTAATATTTAAACTTAAGCTAATGTGTATTATGTTATAACATTAAATGGTAAAACCTACAGACAAGCTGATTGTCACAGCTTTGTGGGACTACCCATATCTTATATTGTATTAAATGTAATTATATTAAATTTAATAAATAAAAAATTAAAAAAATTTCAATATTTGTACCTACACGATGTATTGCAAATGACAAAAAACTATTATAAATAAGTAAATAAATGCAGTTTTTGCATGATTATATTATTCGAAACCATACAATAGATAAATACATACAATAGCATAACGAAACAACGAGTTTAAATCTTAAAATCTTTGTGTTATGAAACTTCAGAAAATCTCTTGAAGCGACAATTTGCGTGTAAATTTTTTGGCTTTTTTTAAATCCGCATCGTTGAATTGTGAAATATCCAAAAAATTAGACAGGCTGTTCAATTTTTGTATATTTTTTAGTAATACTGCAGATATATTTAGTAATACTAAAAAAAACTTTTGTTTTATTTTATGTCAATAATACAACAGAAATATATGAAATGTAGTTGATTAATGCGTGTGAACTTGAATGCTATATGACACACTATCTATTAAGTTAAACGTAGAGCAAATTATAAGCTGGCTATCACATAGTAGATTCAATAGATGATTGTTGATTGAGAAAGTTCACACGCCCCTAAACCGCATTTTACCAGTGAAAATAATTTTATTCATAAAGCCCTGGGGCGCTTTTTGTACGGTACCTGAGTAATGACCAAAACTTTTCAAATATGCACCATATTTTTTTAAACTCTTAAAAATATATGGTTTCGTTTCTTGGTAAGTTTTTCGATACTTGTAGTTTACAGGATATTTTCTAAACAGTCTTACGTCCTGTGCACGAAGAGAAATCGATTTTTTCCCTAACGATAAATTAACAGGCCCTTATTAATAAAACATCAATTTAAAAATGTTTTTATAATTTTTTCTTGACATGACGATGGAAAGAAAAATACGTTATAAATAAAATATTCTATTACTTATTTTTTTTGGAATAGCTTAATGAGTAATTACTCAATTATTGAAGACAATATTAGCGATTTCTAAACGAAAATCTGAAACAGAAAAATCAGAAAAGGATACGGTCACATCTAGGACTCGAACCCAGGACCCTTGTCTTGCCGGGACACTTGTGACACTTGTGTGTTTCAAATTTTTGTTTAAGATAGATAATATTAGCTTCAATAATTTAAAAAAAATAAATTAGATGTTTTATGAACACGTATTTAGACATCGTGGTGATATATCCATAATTTGCTAAAAGTTTTTCAGGATATCCGGCAATCAGAAGGCTGCGGGTTCGATTCCCGTCAACGGCATTTATTCTTTCCCAGATATTTTTTCAATTTGTATGGGCTTTTCAGGCGAGTATATTGTTTATATTAATTTGTTAAGTTTTTATATTGATAGTCCTCCTCACCAGGAATTCCTGTTCCGAGGCCCAACCTAACTTTTCTCAGGAAGTAACGATTTGTACATGTAATGAACAAATATTACAGTCAATATTTGAACACTGCGCAGTACTTTAAACCTGTATTGAGACAAAGATCTCTCAGCTATCTTACCACCAGTAGTAATTAGTAATTATCATAAATTTCGCATTTAGATGAAGATGACTTCATGACGGAATCTCTCCACAGCGCTAGGAGACGAGGCTTTTACTTTTCCAAACTTATTAACGCAGTAATGTCATCATAGCCTACTGGGTGAATGCACTATTGAGTGGCTAAGGGGAAAGCCGTTTTGGTGTAGAGTCACTACTTTTGTTCCGGAGGTCGTGGGATCGATTCTCTTTCCAGTGCACAAAAATACTGGCTACTAAAACAAAATTGACAAGCAAATAATGTTAACCCCTGACCTAACCTAACCACGTATTGAGTATGGATAGTAATATTTATTGGATGACCAACACCTCTTCCATATTCAACTCCAAGTGGTTCGCTACGTTTACTGACTTAGCAAAGGTGCACGAGTTCACTGGGGGTGGTTTGTCTAGGTCTTGGCACCTGCTGCGTGCCAGGCCAGCATAGTGCCAGGGAGATGCTGGTTGAGGCAGACCCTTTGACCTCTCCAACATCATTATCGACTGTACCGCAGTGGGAGAAATGGATTATTACATAGACATATGAATATTAGTAGACCTGCCCTAAGTGATTAAAAGCGTATTATCCCCACTCCCCATACCGGTTCCATTGGAGCCGGCTGGGCTCGCGTATGGCCTCAAGTGAAATTTGAAAACGTGACGTCATCATTCTTGTGCGAACTATGGTCGAGGCATCATCGGTTCATTTTACGAAATAACACGGCAAAATGTTGACTTGTGATATGAAAACTTGTAAAAATAGATGTGAAAAAGAGAATAAACCCAATTGTCGTATTACATTCCATAAGTAAGCATTATTTTACTTTATTTTAAGCTTATTCACACCGTATTATATGGATCAGTTTTAGAAACATATACTATCACATCACAATGTAGCGATTCTCAAGTGTGCTCATCGTTGTTTACTGGGGTAAGTAAATTATGAAACATTTGTAAAAGTGTCTTAACTAAATACTCTGAAACTAACTACGACTCTGCAAACAGAAGAAATTTACTTTGCCGAATTTGGACTTCGCAAATTAGTTCATAACGTGGCGAGTAATTTGCGCTCCCATGTAAAAATGTCTATTCATTCAAAAGCAGATTTTACTTTTAAGAACTAAATGGTGATATTATAATGCGAGATGCCTATTTACTGTCAGATTGATTTATTGACGAATCACAGTCAGCTTAACCCCCTTCGTTCTTCAACAGTTGATTTTACCCCTCGCCATTATCTTCTCGTCTATTAATTCCTATGTCTGTTGATTATTACGTCGGTTACTCCTGAACCCCCAGATTCCTATCCACCCCTTATACCTGTTTCCTTCCCAAAACTTCTTGTACTTTATTTCCTTTAAAAGATCCATCCCCAAAGATGACATAGGCCCTGAGGGAAATTATTTTCCTCTGGGCCTCATGTTTGGAGCTATGAGCTACGACCACGGAGGCCAAATATCGATTGGGTTTTTGGAAAAGATTTTTGTTATTATTTGATCCCAATTTTTCTTTAAGTAGCTTACACCAATAAAAGTATTCCGATCCCACAAATGGAAATAATCGGCAATTACGATTGCCTTAAAGCTTATTGTAACACGAGGTTATAATGGATCGGAATTCTAATCGTTGTGACACCAATATACAGTAAGGATGATGATGGATGAGGAATTGGGGCAGACGCCTCATAAAAATTTGACACAAAGTCGATCAAATGATCGAGTCGGGCCATTAGTCGAAATAACAGAAGGATGATATTTAAAGGATGTTTGAAACAAGGAGTGTTGTGGCGTTTCATTCTATCTGCCTGTCTACTCGGAGATTTGGTGTAATGGTTAACTAGTATCTAATTTACATCAACATTACTGTAAATCAATCATCAATCGATTTTAAAGTCATTATTCCGTGTTGCGTTTCCCCCTCCCTAGCCAACGTTTCAAACAGTGTTACAGTGTTCATCATCAAGACAAAAGTCAAGATTGTGGTATGTAGAAGTGATACCCTGTTGCTATGTTAATCCTCTAACGGACGGTATTTCATTATTATAATTATTCAATTTAATGTGGTTTTCGGCGTTTCGTTTCGGTGTACCGGATACCAAGAGCTATTAAGCTGAGTCTGTCGTATATTATGTATACCAAAACTAAACGCCGACCGCCAAATTAATTTGATTTTCAGTAAAATTATTATTGAGGATTAAAGCTTGGAATATATCACTTCAACATACATAAATAAACACATAACACAATCTACACATAGGTATGATGGACGATGTAACGCTCTCTAAAACGTTGGCAGAAAAGAAGGATGAAGCAAAACACGGTATAATAACCCAAAAAATAATTACAATAAAATCTCAAATTATTTTAACTTATTGATTTTTTTTACCTACAACCTACCTTTTCGGCGACTCTTTGAAAACCAACCTAAAGACAAACTTATTTCCGTATCGGAAACAGACAGGAAAGCCGTGTCGGTAGTGGCTGGCTACTTGCTAAACTAATATTACGTCAAATTATTCACATGTCCGTATTTATTACAAACAATTGGGTTAATTCAACGCTAATATTCATATGACATAATGTTTCGTGTCCGCCGCTGCATAGAAGTGTTAGTGCCAAAGACAAATTATAAAAAAACGGAGATCTGATGTGTCAATTAAAACTCGCATACGCAAAACTATCACAGATCTATTATTTTAATGTCTGGAATTTATGTTCGACAGATCACCTCAAGTGGTTCGTTATATTTGATGCTTAGCTGGGGTGCCTGGGTTTGTGGAGTGAGGTTTGTCCAAGGTACTTGCCGGTGGATGCATCTGCACACGAAATGCGTGGAGGGCCAGATTTGAAGAGACTGGTTGAGACAGACCCTTTGACCTCAGGCGGACTCTCTCGGCCCATAGTCTTGCTACGTAGTGGGATGGTTTCAAACGTCCGAAACTTATGGATATAATGACCCCAGATTACACATTCGACACTTGCAACGTTATGTGTGTACGCGTAATGCTTCGCTGCATATCTGATGCGCCGGTGTTTTAAACAACTATTTATTTTACTTAGAAGCTATACTTACGGGCAACGCCCTTTATAAAGTCGGCCCGAAGGACAGACCTCCAAAATATTTTTCCTTTGTAGTTACGTTAATTTTAACCGCTGAACTGTCTATTCTATCTAACTGAATATTTATTACACTTGTGGAATTCTTGTTACTACTCGAACCAATTTTATAATAGTATAGTAGCATCTCATTTAAATTATTGCTCTAGTGTCCTTTTCTTGTGCAATCAAACACAGATAAAGAAATTTCAAATAATTCAAAATAGAGGCATGCGACCCGTATTGAATTTATTTCTTTATTTATTTATTTATTGACGCCCTATTGGGCTTTTAAGTACATAACAATTACAAATTTCGTTTTTGGCAACAGTATAAAACAAACAATACAAAATCGAAATAAAATATAATGATTTCTCATACATTATTTACATTTAAAAAGTGGTGGACTAATTTGGCTTTAAATTTATTGAAGTTTAAATTAAATATGTCAGTGACACTTAGTTCATTGCCCAACCTATGTATTCTTTCTTGTAGTTGTAATTGTAGTAGGTATTCTAAGGACGGGTTGTTTCGGAGGATTTGAACAATTCATCAAATTTCAATGTTGATTTTCGGGTTCTGTGAAAGTCCTATACAAGTTCTGTTATTATATCAGCATAGGGTAGTTGCTTGACAGAACTGAAATAAAAACAGAACTTGAAAAAATCTTTCACAGAACCTGAAAATTAACTTTGAAATTTGAAGAATTGTTAAAATTCTCCGAAACAACCCGTCCTAAGATAATTAAGATAACTATGCAGAAAAAACTAGGAATGTTAAGTGTGAGACAGCGAATAATTTACAATACCCTAATATTTATATTTAAGCTAAAAAATAAGATGCTCCCGAAATACATGTTTAATAATGTTCATTTTTATTTCGCAATACTAAAACTATCTACCCCACGAGAAACTGTGGAGATTTCGCAATACTAAAACTATCTACCCCACGAGAAACTGTGGAGATTTTAGAGTTCCAAAAACAAATTTGTTTCTATTTCAAAGGATATAAGATTTTTAATGAGCTACCGACAGATGTTAAAGATGCTAAAAGCCTTGCTGCTTTTCGTGGGCTATGCATAAATACTAAAAGAATTAGTTTTAGATGTATTTTAAAGTATCCTTAATGTCATAGAAAGAATTTAAAAAAATTTATATTAGATATTATTTATAAATGAATAAAAACGTACAAAATAAATTAGGGTAGGTAAGATGTTGTGTTATAAGTCAGAATGTTTTCCGTAATTTTAATTATAGACTGCCTCGCATGCCAGCATGTTTAAAAATATTCTTCATCCAGATATTATTTTTTTATTCCAAAAAATTGTATCATTTGTAGTAAAAATCTTTTTTATACACGATTAAATATTTATTGTTTTCCTAATTTTCCTATACACGTAGGTAGAGGTAGTAGGTAGGTACCTTAGTTATTGGTAGACATGAGAATGGAGTCAACTTTTGACTGTTGATGTGTTAATAATTTGTTTTATGTTTTTATTCTTTGATTACCTACAGTAGGTGGCCAAATTATTAGTTAAGTACGGGTTCTTTCGGAGAATTTGAACAATTCTTCAAATTTCAATGTTAATTTTCAAGTTCTGTGAAACACTTTTTACTAGGTTCTGTTATTATTTCAGTTCTGCCAAGCAACTAGCCTATAATGATATAATAACAAAACTTGAATAGGATTTCATAGCAAATCACGTAGAAAAGCTTGTAAATAAACTTAGGTATTTAACTTACATTTTTAAACGATTAAATAACATAGTTGATATCAAAAGAATGAAACTGGTTTATCATGCATTGGTACAATCATCAATATCTTATGGAATAATTGTATGGGGGGGGGGGTATCTATAATAACCACATTAAGCCGCTAGAAATAGCTCAAAAATTAATACTAAAAATAATGTTGCAAAAAGATGTTACCTACCCCTCCTTGCAATTGTTTCTAGAAGCTAAACTCTTAGATATAAGAAAAATTTACTTTATGCAATGTCTGAAATATATATTTTCACGAAATGTACATTTTACAAAAAACGAAAATCGTTCTAGCAGTAGAGTAAATAATGCATACGAGGTTCCACTATGCAAAACTAGGCTTGCGCAGAGACATGCTTTTTTCATTGCCCCAAAAATCTACAGTGCACTCTATCAGACTATAGAAATTAGATCTAAAAATATATCGTCTTACAGCATATACAAATATGTAATAAAGACTTGGATCTCTACCATTGACACAAATACTTACCTGCTATAACATCCTACCTTTTGTAAATTTACAAATCCTTACTTTTTCTATTTTTTAACCTTTTTTTCTTAATTATAATTTTGTAAAAACGGAATTATTTGTTTTATAAACTGCAGTAAACAAAATAAGTATACCCACGAACTGGCGATGCCTTTGTGGGATTTTTTTTTTGGTATATATGCATACTATTCTATTATATTTTTTATTTAATTGTATCATTTTATTTTTCTTATCTTAAAGCTACCTTTTTTTTATTTTTTATAGTACCTTCTTTACCTGTGAATGAAATGCTTTTTGTAATACTATAATAATTTTAATAATGTAACACTTGTTTTTGTAATACTTGATTTTTGTAATTATATTTTTATGCATGTAAAAAAAGAAAATTATTAATAAACAAAAATTTTTTTTTTCACAGAACCCGAAAATGAACAAAAAATTTTAATGAATTGTTCAAATTCTGTTAAACAGCCCATCATGTGTAAAAATCACATTATTATTTTTTAATATTATTTATTGAGTTAGTTTATACAAAATTTTAATACAAAGTAATATAAACAAGATAATATTTCTTTTTTTAACTTTAAATATTTTTTCAATAAACATAACATTTCTTTTTAAATACATTCATTCTTCAGACTTTTAGGCATTTCATCATACATCTTTAGTCCTTTGTACATTAGGCAGTTCTGTGAATTTGATTTCTTCATATGTGGCAATCTAATTATATTTACATTTCTGGTTTCGTAATTCTGAACATGTCTATTAGAAACAATTTCATCCTTAAAATATTTTGGCGTTTGGTTGCTCATGACTTTATCAGTTTGAAGTTGCATAATATTTTTAAATAGAGGGATTTTATACTGTAGTTTTTTAGGCAAATCAGCAATAAATTTATGTGTGCATTAAAATCTCTTAATTTTTAAAACCACTTGAGTTGATGAGTTGTATATATGAAAACATTTACCATTTTATTTAATTAATAAATCATTCCTCAAAATATTAATATAGAAACTTACGAACTGCAACTACGGTTTAAAGACAATGAATCTACCTAGATTTCGCCGTTTATCCCATATTTTTAGGTTCTATACATTTGGGATTTTGCTAAAACGTTTTAAAATATTCCATAAATCGCTAGGGTGGATCGTAAGAAAAAAACTCTAGTGTAACTAATAATTTGGCCACCCACAGGGTCTTTGTTTACACTTGTAGGTACATTGTTAAATACGTGTATTAATTCATATCAAACTAGCTCAGTTTTCAGTTTTCATTGTATTCATGCTAATATTTATTGTCCTCAGGTCTCAGCATGACGCCAAAGAGACACCATGGAGTTTTGGCTCCCACCCTGCTGCTCCTAGCGCTGTGCCTCACGAGCGTCTATCCAGCGCAGTTGAGAGCGACCCATGGTAATTTACTAAACCTTTATACATCATACTAAACCATAATATATAATAGAAACAAGGGAGATGAAAACGCGCGCACTGCAAGTGAAGCCAAATCAAGTTTCTACCTACATACCAATCGCAGAGCTTTTATTGCAGAGCCACTTTGATGATAGACCGTGCAGTTCGGTCGTGGCTCGGCGACAGTCGGCAGGCTTCCATGCCATATCTTTAGTTTTTTTTTAATATACCAACCCCTTTCCTGATAAATTTAAACATTCACGTGCTAAAAGATTGAATATTACATACTTTAGTAATCTCATCGCGGGAATGGTCCTTTTATACGATCCTTTTTTTTTCGTCCAGTTTCCATACGGAAAAAGAATGTTCTATTTGGGTATTGATTTTCGTACAGTTTAAGATGGCGGACATTATTTGACATCTACCCTTTTGTTTTATCATCCATTGCTTTATGTTACTATATTATGTGGAAGTGTTTATTTAATTTTATATTTAAAGCATTGATAAAATTTGTGTTTATTGTTGATGTCAACGGCAAAGGCAAATGTCAGATGCTTTCATAATGTAATCTATGATTGTGTTCAAGGTATTGCCATTTTTGGCGACTTAGATCGGTCCCGAAATATTATTTCCTTTCTAATGAAGAAAATAATGATCCGGTAAAGCAAATAGTTTTCATATGGATCCCGATATAGTTTCCATGCGGGGATCGGTATAAAAAAAGAATAATGTGAAACAAAAAAATATATATTCTTCCCGATATGGTTTCCATATGAGAATTGGTATGAACAAGAGTCCAGCTATAGTTTCCATGTGGGAATCAGTATCGTGTAAGGCACCCATGAGATAAGTAGTTGGATATTGGTTGTTTGACCAGCCTTTACCAGTCAGCAGTAACGTCATTAATGATCGGAACCCGACTGCTAAATGTTCGCGAGTCGTGGTCGTGACTTCCATGTTTGGCATGACCTCAGGACTTGGCATTAGGCATTGGCATGTTGTGAAGATACCATACGCCTTTCCACTCTTATATCACTTCATATCAGATCTATCTACCAACAGATTGTAAGATAACATATCTGGTGGAAGATTACCATTAAATTAGATTCGCAACGTTTTTAGTTGATAGAAATAACGGATGACAATTTATTTTCCGGTCATAAATACCTCTTGACTTCTAGGCCTCATACAGGGCAAACCATCACGCCGTTTGCCCACAGGGGTAGGCAGAGAGGACGGACCGCCAAACCTCGGTCTTGGGACACACTCCTTGCCTCATTCACATTCATACATCGTCTCATACGTAATCTTCTATTATTCTGACTCTTGACATGGCCCGACTCAAGTATCTGATTCACTTGATCGTGCCATGTCTTCCTCGGGCGTTCCCGACTTCTGCTACCATTCACATTTGCACCACTCGCAACACATGACCAAACTTTCTTGATCTTACTCATTACGCTTACATCAGCCTTGCACTCTTTGCGGATCTCCACATTTATTACATTACCACACATCCGCCTCAGGGATCTCATTTCTATAGCATTCAATCTACTTTCATCCTTTCTCTGCCAGTTCCATGCCTGACTTCCGTACATCAGGGTAGGTACCAGCACTAACTGGTAACTCCATTAATGGAGGACTGAACGCATTTGGCACTAACAACAAAATTGTCCAAAGAAGCGAAGTTATCTTTATCTTATATTTTATCAATTACACCAGAAATCATTTGTTCATATATAACGGAATTCTCTAACAAAGACTGTTGGGGATTTATAACTGGGTTAACTAGAAATTTCAACAATATTAAGTGTATTAAAGTGTCATATTTATCCTTTGTTAGAAGTAAATTTGAGTACAATTTTCCCGTCTGCAACCACATTAAAATATTCATGTACAAGCTATTGAAAGAATACACGAATAAATTCTTATGTTTTCTAAGTTTTAAGATGGGTATTCTAGCAATTTTGTCGAACTACACACAAAACTGTTTTAAAAGAAATGAAAATGCTTAAATTGTCGGACAGAAGGATTTTTACAGACTTGGTATTTGTATATAAAGTTCTAATGTATTTGGTAGTCTAGAATTGCTTGCATTGATAAGTTTTCGGATTCCACTACGTAATACTAGAAGTCGGAATTTATTTCAGTGTAGTAATTCTGGGACTAACTACTATATGTATTCCTCATTGCCCAGAGTACTTATGGAGGGAAATAAGTATGCCAAGTTGTGGATATCTTCAATCTATCACTAAAGAAATACAAAAGATTGTTACTGAGGCAGTTTATTTTTTATTTATTTAAATAAATGTATTTTTATTACTATTCCTACGTAAAAATCCATAAAAAGGCTTAAATAAATACACAAAGAACGATGGAAAAGTTAGACTTTCTTCGAACAACACACTTTTGTCGATTTTTCTCTTCAATGGATGCAAATATGGTTAGTAACTACATCTGAATACCAAGGTAGGTACTTCCAGGCCTTCTTCTTCCTCCTCCTCTTCTCCTAACTCCTCACAACATTCGATGTGTTCATTTGTGTGGGATGCAATGTACGTAGGGTACCTGTACCTGAATGTTGGTATAACATACATAAAAACGGATGATCAGGGCGATACTGACAGTTTATTAAGTAAAACAAATTTACATCCAATATTTATTTACTTAAAGAAAAATATGGTACAAACTATTATATGGTTACACCAAAACTTAACGCCGAAAACCACAATAATCTCAGTAACTATTATACTGAATTACCGATCGATCCTAAGTGGATTAACGTTTGCAACACGGTAACACTTCTAAATACATAAAAACACATTTCACCACAATCTATACATCTGCCCTGGACATCTAGACATCTGAAAAGAAGGAGGAAGCGCAACACGGCATAATAACCCAAAAGATAATCACGGTAATAGCTTAATATGTATCTCTTTAAAGGAGCATATTGAAAAACAGAAATGACCCTGAGAGCTCAAAATAGTTGCAGATAGAAAATGCTGCGCAAATTTCACGATTCCAGAGCGTACCGTTAAAGAGTTTTTGATAAGACGAACAAACAGATTTCGTCTTTATTCTAAAACGAGCTGACGTGTATCGACTTTTCTCTACTTTCAATAAATATAATGTATACAATTATTACATGTATATAAACCTTCCGAAACAAATTCTCTAAATTATAGTGAAAACCCTATCAAACTCCTTTCCACAGTTTAGAAGAACTAAGCGCACAAACAGACAGACGCTGATAGTGACTTTGTTTTATACTATTTAAAGATACCAATGAATTGCCACTATTACGAATTTTCTAAAAGTTTATCAGGAAATGGCCTGTAATCCCGTTTTTAGTTCATTATGATCTGGGATGTTCCGGGATATTCTCGAAGGTTCCAGACTATTCCCAAACATTCCATAACATTACAGAATGTTCTCGAATACTCTCGAATATTCTGGACTGTTCTAGAAATTTCAAGAGGGCGAAACATTCAGTCCTTATATCTTCAAAAGCACGCCCTTCAGGTAAAAACGGGAACCTTCTTAATGGATGGGGGATAGAGGGCTACCACACCATATAACTTCCTTAATCGTACCGGGACTCGTTTCTGACTTTTAGCTTCACGCAAATTATACACTTACAATAATTATAAAATATATATATATATGAATCAGCAAAAATTATGAAAATATTTCGAAATATTTTTGTGATGTGACTTTGCGAATAAAAATTCTAATCCGTAACCTTCCAACTTAATGCAAATGTATGAACCATCACGCCACGAAGGCCGTTTAGTGAAATTAATGTTTTTTTCCATACTAAACAAGCACCAGGTCAGGTGTTTTCTCAAACCAAAAATGGTTTTATTACCAATAGAGCGGGTCACAAAACTGGAATAACTAATTATTATTTCATGCACGTTTTTCTATTGCAAGATACTAGGTACGGTGTGTTTGAGAATTTATGATTGTGTAACAACGAACTAACCACGTGTATGGGACCGCGGATCTCGCTTGAAGTTACCTGTAGAAATATTTAGAGAATGTAGAACTAACTAACCAGCCTTTATATATGAAGGTTCCATAATATCCTATATAAGACACATTTAAAAAGAGATAAAAACACTAATGTATAAACCTAACCTACGTAACCTATTTAACCTAGTTTTTGTTTCATCACTTTTCATGACTTTATATCACTTTTAACAAACTAACCATCACGCCGTTTCCCCGCAGGAATAGGCAGAGACCGCCAAACAACTCGGTCATACCACACACTCCTTGCCTCATTCACATTCATACATCGTCTCATACGTAATCTTATATTATTCTGACTCTTGACATGGCCCGACTCGAGTATCTGATTCACTTGATCGTGCCATGTCTTCCTCGGGAGTCCCCGACTTCTGCTACCATTCGCATTTGCATCATATATCCTCCTTACACTCCTTTCTTCGCTCATTTGCTCTACATGCCAAACCATCTAAGCGTCTATTTCTTAATCTTACACATTACGCTTACATTACTATTTGTGGATCTCAACATTTCTCACACGATCATACATGGTATTACCACACATACGCCTCGGGGATCTCATTTCAACAGCATTCAGTCTACTTTCATACTTTCTCTGCCAATTCCATGCCTCACTTCAGTACATCAGGTTAGGTACCAGCACTCCATTGTGTACTGCTAACATCGCTTCTTTGGGCAAAATTTTGGGCAAAAAAGTCTTCCATTAATTGAGTTACCTGCATTTACCCTTCTTTCAATATCTCTGTCAGCCTTCCCATCTCTCTAGAACATACTCCATAAACAAACAAATCATCCACCTGCTCCAAGTATTGTTCATTCACAACTATATTGCACACCTTTTTAAATAATACAATACAATATTGTATTGAATTGCCGATACAAAAAAATAATCCAACATGAATGTAATGTTACGGTGATCCTTTTTCTTTTTAACATCTGTGATCTTTTTGTCCTCGTGCAATAATGTTATGGTTTCTGATTAAATTGATTCGTTCAAAAGGTTGTCGCTAGATGGAATCTTAGTTCAAACACTTACGTAAGCTAATTTTTCACGTATGCCAAAACTATGGATAAATTAGCTTATACATGAGAAAAAAATATTAACAAACTTCCTATGGAAAGGTTAGTTCTATATTTTACGCCGGTCCTACTTGAATAGCTGTAAGGGCATTGTTTCAGATAATTCTATCTGAATATTATATTTTAATCTTTTTATAAGGGTCCCCAACTATAAATATGTATAGGGGGAGGTCCTCTAGTACCGTCACCTTAAGGATTATTTGTAATGAAATAAAAATCCTTTCGCTTATGTGCAAAATACCTAGTGAAATGTGTAAAGGAACTCTTTTACTATAAATAGAAATAATAAAATATCGGTATATTTAGAAACAGTCAACTTTATTAATAAAATTGTAAGAACATGAAAAAACGACATTTAAAAAATTGGCCTCCAGTACCGGCCAGCTAAAAATTCAATATTTATCCAAGGTAATAATCGCTAAACATAAAAAATAATAGCAAAAAAATGAAACATTAAATTTATGCAAGACAATAATCGCAAATATATATAGCTGATGTCTCTGAAACGTTGGCGCAGGCCTCGTGTATCCAGATCTTACAATTTCCGCATTGAATCCAGTCTTCGTCATGAGACTCTAGACACAATGGGCAGACTGTATCTTCTTGAGTTGGTGTATTGGGAGACTGTTGACAATTTTTTTTGTTTTTTGTACTATTTTTGGCAACATCTTTTCCTGAAAGCAAACGCTTGCCTCGCTTAACTGATTCAGCACACATTTTATCTGCCTTTTTCTGTTCCAGCATATTCATTTACTCAGCACCTTTTCCACGGCTTTTCGCAAATTGTTAGGATCCCAGGTCCCCTTTTTCTTCTTCGTCTGACTAATATCTTCCTGGTCTGGCATCTTTGTGTACCTCAAAGTAAAATTAATCACACAAACATTAATTTAAATAGTGGCCAGTACTGGAGGACAATTTTGTGGCCGGTACTGCAGGGAACGGAGTAAAATATTATTTCGACATAGCGTGACACTGTGCGAATAAAGATTTATTTTAAATGTATTTTATAACAGCTATATAAACACTCAATACATACCAAGTTTGACTTCTTTAGAAGTCGTCCTCAAAACTATAGAAATAACACACCGAACTTTAATCGTGCGGCGAACGTCCGCTCTTTCCAACAGATATCTTAACACTGACACGAAGCTAGTTGAAACTTGTCGCCGCCGAGCGGGGCATCTTCATGGGATACCATACTGCGTGTATTGCATGAACTGTCTCAGAGCCATCTGTTGTAGAATCTCGGAAATTGTAACTGGCTGGTACTAGAGGCCGGCCGGTACTGTAGGACCTCCCCCTAAACAATGAGATAAAAGTCTCCTATTTTTTTATCTTCTCCCATCTTGTGTTGATGAATATTAAATGAAAGTGTAAATCAATATTTTATTAAATGAAAATCATTTTTTTGTAATGTAATAAAATACGCGTACCTACGTACATTTTTTCCACATAAATGGCCCAATAACGACATTAACTTCAGTTTATGGCGTCGTATTACAAAGTAGGCATTACTTTGTTATTCAATTATAAATCATTAACTAATAAATGTTTAATGAAAAAAAAAAATTTAGTACTTATTTTACTTAGATAGAAAAAATATAATAGCGTTGATAATATTATGTTATATTTTTTTATATTCCAAAAGGCTATTTTATACTTATGAGAGATAAGGTTCTAAAGTCACTTTTTATTTCAAGTTTAAAAATTGTTATTTTTGTTCCTAATACTTGATCTTCATTGTTGTTATTATTTAAATTTACGAATCTGTATAGTACGATTACTGTATAATAATGACTAGCCATTTAATAAATAAAGATTCGAAATTTCAAAATTGGAAATTCATATGTCATACGGCATATATTCTGGTCTAGTGATGTGTAATTTCTATCACCTAAGAAATTCTAAAAATATAATACTATAGGATTCATATGTCTTATACTGATTTATAAATGTGGAAATTCTAACTATACAATTGCAAATGTTCTCCAAAATGCCCTGGAAAGAATCTCAGACTTGTGATGTCCCGAAAGAAACCATTCATCTGTTCTGAATGCAATTAATAATGTTATCCAAATTGACCCCGGTAATAAATTACATCTTTGCGATTTTTTCAAGGATAAAGAAACCATCCTGTCACTTCGAATGCAATCAAAAATGTTCCCAAAATTTGTTTTGACAGCATCGCCATTCCATTGTAAGAATATTATGTACTAAATACACAATTTGGCTGTCCTGAAACGGGAATCCTTCCCAGTTGGACAGACAAAGGTTTATTTTGTTATGTATTGTTTGTAATTTACATATATATATATATATATGTAAATTACATATTAAATAAATAAATAAATTTCTGGCAGTTCTTTTATAGTTGGGGTTTGGTGAGTACTATGTAAAAAAATCAATAAAATATACGTATTATTTTCAAAGATATAGCGGCTCAAAGCAAAATCCATTTTCTCCAACAGGACCCCATTTTCGCCGGCTTGAAGTGATGTGTTATATATTGAGGATTTGGACCATTTGTTTATTGGTGTCTTTTGTATTCTTGGCAGTATCAGACACACCCTTTTTTTGCAAATCACCGGTTGACCCCGACTCAAATCAGTCATCAAACCAGTACCGCTGCATATTATGCTTTTAAAAACGTCAATAAAAACAGTTTCAACGGATTAATTCAACTTTTAACTAAATTGCAAATACGAGTAACCCAGTTACACTGAATAGAGAATGAATAGAAATGATATCTATAACAATGTGAAGGAAAACCGATGACGCCAATTACATATTATCTATAATAATAATAATAGGTGTTTTATTATCTTCCTTGTTTGTAACAATTAGAGATAATGATATCCTCACTGTGATCTATCTACGGTGCCGAGGATTTCATTTTCACATTATTAAAATCTAGTTTTTTTTTTAAATAATTATTAAAGTACATATGGTTGTTTTTTGCTCAGTTGAGTGGTTTCGTTTTCAGTCTGTATTAAGTGTATATTTTCTATTTCTCATTTCCCTCTGTTTTGTATACAGTTTATATTTGAAATTTAAATGTTTTTTAAATGGGATTTTGCTGTAGAGTTTAATACCATAGTGTAGAAAGCTTTTTAGCGCAAATGTTGTATGTTGTAGTTGCTTGTTGGATATGTTTATGACCTTGAGATCTAGTATTTCTAATATATGTGTTATTTCTTGTGTTTTGTATTTATGAATGTAAAGTAGTATTGTTTTAGAATAGACTTGCTTAATTGAGATGATCTTAATCGGATTTGAAACCGCGACATCAGGATTGCCAGTCTAGAACCTTACTCCTCAACCACTTAGGTCGTCAAGTTATTTATATATAAACTCTCTTTTCGTTAATCGAATATACAAAAGACAACATGAAAAATTAAACTTGATAACACAAAAAAATAAATAAATAAAAATCTTGTAATGCAAGGCTGATCTATGACAAAGATTAAGAAATGGACGCTTCGATGGTTTGTGCGTATAGAGCGGATGAACTAAGAAAGGAGAATATTTGATGCGAATGTGAATGGTAGAAGAAGTCGGGAATGTTCGAGGAAGACATGGCACGATCAAGTGAACCAAATACTTGAGTTGGAATAACAGAAGGGCATCTATGAGACGATGTATGAATGTGACTGAAGCAAAGAGTGTGTGCCAAGACCAATTTGTTTTTGGCGATCCGTCCTCTCTGCTTATCCCTGCGGGGTATAGTTAGTTAGTTAAACAGACCAATGAAATGAATTTATTTTTAAGAAAAAATTTCGATCTTTGAAATATTGTAGTAGAGAAAAACTGAGCTTGCTTTGGCGCATGGACACGCCCACCACACATTTCTATCAATTTATCTGTTCAGTGCCCAGTTATGTATTTTAGTATATTTGGGGTCACACGTAATATACCGACTAGTTTTGACCAATCGTCAAAGAAAGATATCGAAACAAGTATTGCCACACTAAAAAAACCGTACATAATATTATTTTTCCTAATCAATTCGTGATACTTACAATATAATCCCAATGAGTTGGAATAAACTCTGAAAATGGTCTTATTGCCAACCGGTTGGCCGACGCTGTGACGCCGGTTGAGGAAGGGGCTATGAGGATTTGTCAATACCGGTATTGAAGAGGCCTGAATTAAAGCAACGGGAAAAATGGCTTTAGATAGTTCTACATTGCGTCAATATGTTTTACAAAAAGACTAGTCTGAGAAATGAATCGTTCTCTTGCTACCGCGTTTAACTATGAGGTAGTGTTCAGCTACATAGTGTCAGTGGCAATTGGGACTCTTGTGCGGTATTCACGTTTAACAAACTCATTAAAGAAAACAAATATCATCATTTCTCACCATTTTTATTTATACATAAGATGTGTTACAATGTCTCACGTCTCATCTTCCATACATGACAATATTTGAAAGTACTTCTCAAACAATTCACGTCAATTAACATAAATAACCAATATGTCCGCAATGCTTGCCAAAAACACTGCTAAAACCTCTTAAATTTCGCCAAAATAAACAGGTTCTCGTGTGAAAAAGTGAAAGCATCATGGCCGCTATTATTTGCCGCGCAAATACCTGTCAAAACAATGGGATAGAGAAATAGCATTTTACATAATTAAGGCAGTCTCTCTCACGCCCAATGCGAATCGCCGGGCGGAAATGAGAAGGAAATACCAATCGTGGGATATGAATGACGAAATATTGAGATAGATTTTTTGTGATTTGCAAATTGGTCAAACGTAATTTAAATAATATCATTGTATGTAGGTGTTTGCTTAGAAAAAAATAAATACACTTTCTGGGTTTTGTAGTTGAATTTTTGCTGATTCATGGCGATTGCTGAACTTTAAAAGGTTTATTCAAAAAATGTTTCATTTGAAAAAGAATAATTCATTTATTTATTAGCACCCGCTAAACTACTTCTTCGTTTAGCGGGAAATTTTCAATAGTTTTGATGCACCAAATCTACAACAAATATATGCTAAAAATATACTATTGAAACCATTCAAAATACTGAATCCTTTACAATCCTGCGTATTCATCAAACTACAAACTAGAAATAAAAAATATTCTAGGACATAAAACCACATTCCGACAGTGAAACTACATTTATTTTACGACAAAACTCCACAACATCCTTCCCCCTGATATAAAGCGAATATAAAATTTTAATGATTACAAATCATGAAAAAAAATCTTGCTGAAAGAGATTAATGAAAAAAATATTAAAAACGACATAGTGTGGAGAACTAAGAAATACAACTTACTATATATATATATATATATATATATATATTTAATATCATATTTTGTATGTACAATGTTTAAATATTCACTATAATAAAAATAATAAAAAGTTTGTTAGCAGGTCAAATTCACAATATTAATTATAACACTGAAGCACACATATAACCAGAAGCCACAATAAAGTAAATAGATTTAAAAAAAGAATAACATTCAAAGGCACAAAATACATAGACATATAGATATAACACAGTCAACATACTTACCGACATACACACACTCCAAGGCACACACATACTTAAACACACTCACATGCATATTTATACAATTACATGGATACTAACGTATTTATAAACAATATCAATATGAAAATCTTGATCTATTGAACATATTTTAAATTCTGTGGTGCAATTTTATTTGCAAGATAAGTGAATGTTCGTTGCCCGTAAAATAATTAATTAATAATTATTACTTCATCTTTTGGCCGCCTGCAAAGATAAATATGTCAAGTTGTAACATCTCGATCTTTGATTCATTTATTCTAATCTTCTCTGTCACTTTCTTCACGTAAGAGTTCAGTGAGATGTAAATTGTAACATCCATTGATTGTGAAAGGAAATAGCACCAATCAAACACGGCGCGTGGGCTCTAAGCTCTAAATGTAAATATTAACATTTAAACTATGGCGACATAATCATTTCTGGTTGTGTAAAAACGCCCAGATGTTTTCATTGTATTATTGCCATATTGCCATTGTGCTATGTTCTGTTGCTTTGGAAGGGTTTACATGTTTGTGACATGCTATACAAACCATTGTTTGAAGTTCTGTAAAGTAGATAAAGGTAATCCAACGGCTAAGAGAGAAGAACAGTAATATTACCAACTATTATTATCAATGAAAATATGAAATGGATATGTGACTTGAACACAGATATTATTCTTACCGGGACTGGTTACCTATACCAATTGAGTTATTGCCACCTTTTTATGTGAAACCGAACAAGAATCTCAACTGCTCCTAACCTTCTGGTGCCAGTGAGACTATGGCATCCCCAATTGGGGTATGTTGTGAGGTTGTAGGTACTGGGAAGGAGATGGGGAAGACGAAGGTGGGGAAGTAATTGGCTATTCAGATCTGGTCACCAAACACGGCCAAAGCCATTTTATGCATCGTTTCAATTCTGAATGGTGGTCTTGCACCAGGGCGATACTGAGAGTATCTTCCACTCTGGAACGTGCCGCAAATATATTACATATTATTTCAAATGATTAAATTGTGAAGTCAAACAAATGAATTTAAAAAAATTTACTTGCGCACAATTTGATTTGAATCCGCAACTTCCAGCTTGCTAGTCGAGAGCCTCACTCCTCTAACACGGAGGCCGTCAAACCGAATTACAATCCGTAATTTTTATCAATCTTATACATATATGTTTGATATTAATAATAATAATTCCAGATACTACCGATGTTCGCATATACTCATAGCGGCGCCCCACCTCTGTTTCTACCTACACACCAAACGCGTATCTTTGCAGTTTGATCGTAGCTCGGCGACAGTCGGATCGGCAAGCTTCCATCTGTGTTTCCTCTATCCTACAACATGGATATCTTCAAGACTCCTTCCTTTCCTCAAAAAGACCTTCCACGCAGCATACTCAAAGAAAACATAGGTCCTATAACTCCTGGAGTTAAATATTAAGAAAAATACTAAAATATATGCGACTACTTATTTGACAATGGTGTTGTATATTACGTTATGGAGTTATTCTCTTTTCACTCCAATTCTTCAATTTGATTTCGCACTCTTTTCGACGATTACCAATTTTATAAATGTCTTGCACTAGTTTCTAGCTTCACAAGTAATTGAAATTGTAATTAACGTGTAATGTTACATCTTGTTATCTTTTGAGCAGTTCCCACGTTAATTGGTTTGCATTACGAGAATGCCCAATCCGCGTCTTGTAATCATCCATGAGAGACAAATGCGCTTTTGTTTTTAAAATCGCTTTGCAACAATAAATAAGTTTTTTTTATTTTTATAATTATTTTTTTATTTTTAATAATATGTTTACATGGTACATAATTCATTTTACATCTTGGGTTTTTTTTACTACTCTTCCATTGAAAGCATTTGCTTGTGTATGGAAGGGGAGTGTACATAAATGTTGTTGTTAGTTAGTACATAATTAATTGTACATAAATGTATGTTTGCTGTAGTATTTTTTTGATAGTAGTGAAGGATAATATATTAATATAATAAATTTTAAAAAAGAAAGGAAGTTATGGAAAACTAAGGATATTTGTGAGATTAATTAATTGACAGTAGTTTTTTTTTTCAGAATATTTTTAAAGTGTCTCTTGACAGAGAGCAGTATTCGGGTTTTATCATTAATGCTTCTGATTTCTTCTGGTAGACGATTGAAAAAAGTTCTTCCCTGGTAAGTATAATGATGTTGTGCAAAAGACGTATTTAGTTTTGGGCATAGAAAAACATGTCTAAGTCGCGTTCTGTTTTCAATTAAAAATTGATATTTATCTTTTTCTTTTATAATTTGGATTAATGAGTTTTTAATATATAGGTCTTTAAATGTAGGTACTTGAAATTCTTCAAACAGGCGTTCTGTTGGGTAGTCAAAGGATTTTTTTAATATAATTTTAATAATTGTTCTTGTATAATTTCAATTGGAAGAAGATTACATTTATACGCTGATCCCCAACTAATAATAGCGTATTGTAAAGTGGATTGAACTAAGGCATAACTCAACTCAAATCTGATTGCATCTAATTTCCGCCAATTTACGCTGAACTAAATTAGGTACGAGCGCTTCAAATTCACGTAATATTTGGCGTATTATATTGGTTAAATGTGACGAGCATCTAAAACAACCCAACATTGCAGGCTCCTTCAACGGAAGCAATCTTTCCAACGGGCCTTTTTCATTGATATGCTTGGTGCAACTCTAAGTGACCAGCTCAGGTACGGGGGCTCCATCGAAGCCAGAGGCAAGATAGCCTCTCAGAAGCTGGGCGTACTGTACAGTGTGCAGGGCTCACAGATACTTTACTAGTACACAACTGCTGACCCTGTACAAATCGCAAGTGCTCCCCACTGTTGAATTTGGCAACCGCCTCTAGTCTAGTCCCTAAATACCTTAAAAAACCCTAGACTCTGTGCAGAAACAGGCGATCCGTTTGATAGATCCCTCTTAGAGCACAGACGCGAGGTAGGTATGCTGTCCTTGTTCTAACAGAATTACAATGGAAGATAATCCAAGTAACTGATAATTGATCCAATGGGCACTAGTTTGTAGTCGGGAAACACAACAAACGCGCGCTCAACGTATGTATACGATTGACAGTTCAACAGCTCGGCTGTGGAACGATTTGCCCTGCTCTATGGTTCCTCCCTTCTACAACATGGGTTATGTTGTACACGGTTGACATTTGTCACATGAGAACAGGACACTCAAAGATGACATAGGCCCTGAGAGAAATTATTTTCCTGTGTGGAGTTAATGTAAAACAAACAACAACAAAAATTGTAAGACCCGGAAGTGTCAATCTGAGACATCTTCCCAAATAATGACCACAGCAAGGCAAGTGAAAACAAGAGAATCAAAAAAAAATTATATTTCTAAATATGTCCGGAATCTTGCCCTTAAATTTATATTATACAATTGATACATTCACACAAGAGGATGGCAGTTAATTGGTTCTTTCGATAGGAAATTTGAAAGTTTCGGGGTTTCTTAGTAGAAGCTGATTGATATTGATTTTGAATTCTTGATGATGAACACTGTAAAGTTGTCTGAAAAGTTGACTCAACAAAACGAAAAGGCAACTCGACGCAATATCGCTAAAGATAAACTATAGATCTCTTTAGATTATTTCCAGTTTCGCAATTGTGAGTTATGGTGCATTGTTATTTTCACTTTGAATATTGAACTTATTTTCTTCTGGCCTTCGCAAATGTTATTGGGTCAAATCGCACCTCGATCACCAACCATTGGAGAATGTTATTTATGACGGCCGGCGTGGTCTAGTGGTATACGCTTTTGACTACAGATCCGAAGGTCGCGGGTTCGAACCCGGCGTGCGCAAATAAATTTTATTTGATAAATTTGTGTTATTTCACAATTAATTAATTAAAATAATATATAGTATATTTGCGGCACGTTCCAGAGTGGAAGATACTCTCAGTATCGCCCTGGTGTAAGACCACCATTCAGAATTGAAACGTTGCTTGAAATGGCTTTAGCCGTGTTTGGTGACCAGATCTGAATAGCCAGGTACTTCCCCACCTTCCTCTCCCCCATCTCCCTCCCCTCCCCAATACCCTCAGCCTCACATCATACCCCAATTGGGGATGCCATAGTCTCACTGGCTCCAGACGGGAGCAGTTGGGACTCTTGTGCGGTAATACTGTAAAAAAAAAAAAAAAAAAAAAAAGCCACGAACCATTTCATTATTCAGTCACACATATTGGTATTCCAATCTCGTTTTAGACAAATTATGGAGCAGACAATTATTCATGTTTTTCCAACACGTGATTTAAGAATTGCAATAATACGCATTGAAGAATGATATATTAATGACGATAAAGCAACATAATTATGTACGTACATCGACTCCGTAGTGTAATCAAGTACTGGATACGACTTGTTAAGGGGAGAGAAATTTGGCAGTTTTAAAAGTTGGATCCAAAACAAGGTGGTTCCTTTTCACGCCAGGGCCTTCCATTGAGCTCTGAATCCTCGGGAGAACGTGGTGATCGAAAGAGACTTGCGCCTTCAGGCCAAAAGTCCAAGACGTCGCAAGGTCGCCTTGGAGTGGGATTTAATGAAATACGAAATGCATTGCACTGTTTCTTCTACTTCGTGTGGTGGAGTAATCTTGGTTCAGGTCATAGTTGGATGTTGAGGTTATTCAGGCAGTCACGGTATCGGGAGTCACTTGGTTTAACACAGATGTGCTCCCGGGAAGCTGGTAAAGGGGACATTTTTCTGTAACGTGTTCTGCTGTTTGGCCTTTAATCCTTCCGGCCCCATTTCTGCATCACACGAACAGCGACTGTGACTTCATCTGATGCAGTTTAGTGAGGTCCTTGTTTTCCGAAGGAAAGAGAACCCTGACAGCTTAATCCTCAGGCCTCTGACATATTCTGTCTGAAAATCGGAATATTTCCGCTTTGCAATAAAATCCAAATAATGGAATAATCTGAACTTATCCGCAAACAAAAAACTGTATTAGAAACGTGATGAAATAAAAGTCATTTTTAAAATATTTACTTTTTTAGTGCAAACATAAAATTTTTTAAAAAATGGCTCACCTTACCTTTTTAGTCTAAACACTGAACAAAATTTTTTAAACGTTTTGTCAGGTATTATAAATATCACTATCACCTCACTTTTTTTCGATTCATACGAGTATAAAAATAATTCATAAAACATTCACGAAGTTTCATAGATTTTTTCTCAAATTGCGGTTGGAAACTTTGATTTCATAAAGTTGTACATTTAAATTCTTCTGTGGTTAACATCTACATTTGATTTGTGTTTTTTCTTTCTAACATAGTATTATACCTTATACCTAGTTCATATTTCTAACTATGCTAGTAAGGACCATAGTAAAGACCATATGAGCTATTCCCAAAAGCGAAGAAATTAGTCTGGTGGGTTTAATAAATAGGTCCGCAACAAGGTGCTTGTTTTCCACATCTAAGGTTTACACCATCTACCACTGAGTAGTGCCTGAAGCAGACTTTCTAGCGGTGCACCGCGGTGTTAATATTTAGCCTTAACTGTTTGTTTGTTTGTTGCAGCCACCTCCCTGAGTGAGGGGCTGGAGTCCCCAGGATGGCAGGAGCACACTGTGACGGTGGACTGTACGCAGGACGACATGATCATCTCCGTCAGCCCCAAGGCCTCTGGGGTGTCCTTCCTGGACAACGACATCTACTCCAAGTAAGGAATTTGCTCGCATTGATCTTACTTTTGCTGATACCCCACAAGAGCTGCTTTATCTGTATTGTGAACAATAAGGAGAACTGTAGTATCACCAATACCTTTGGCGACGAATGCAGAAAGGGGTATGATTATGAAGTGATACTTATTGAATGAGGGACAAAAGTTATTTGCTGGGCTGATAACTCATTCATTACTCCGTGCTGATCTGTTACTCTTTCTAAGAAACCAAACTTCTAATAACATAAAGTTTAAAATGGGACAGGATCATACGTGTCGTTTTGCATGTTGTCGAGTCGAAGAAACGATTAACTCTCACGCAGCTTCCCTCAAAGTTACGATCTATCAATGTTACCCCCATGATACATTGTCATTAAATAATGTTTGATGTAATGTTTACGTTGCAGAGAGAGCTCGGGCTTCAGCGGATCCATCTACCCGCGGGGGCTCGGGCGTGCCGGGGGCTGCCTGACCAAGTACCGCCAGGCCCCAGGGCCAGTAACATACAGGCTGCCTCTTAGGGCCTGCAACACCATGCCCTACACTATGGTGAGTCCTTATTCTCATTATGTATGTTAGATTAGGTTGCTGAGGTTCCTTTCAATGGGCAAACGTTGTGCCGAGAGGGAGATGATGTGATTTATGAGAGGACAAACCTTGTTCGCTATCGAATCCGAAACATCGTTTGCTGTAATGCTAACCAATATGTCCAGGGGGAGATTACATTTCAACTTAAGGCATTGTCTTTAACCTTAAAGTTATTAACTATTTTTACTTAAGCTGCGGTCCAGTTCTCTCAGATGACAGCAAAATTGTCCTTAACCTTAAAATTAACGACTTTTTCGTTATCTGCAATTTCAGTTCAGAGATAATTAATTTTAAGATTAATGACAATTCATTAGCCTTTAGTAGATGCGAAATTGCCCTTCAGGAATCCCAAGTTACAGAATTTTCAAAGCGATCAGCACTCAAATATACTCGTAGCTTACAAATTAATCATTCGGATAAAAAAGAGTAAAGGATTGAAATTTTTGAGTCAGAAATCGTTTTTTTGTTTGTCCATCTTCTATGCTGCCTCAGGGTGTAGCAATATTTTTATGGTAACATACTTTTTGTGATTACCTTATGTATTTCTTTTCTATATTAGTATACACCACAACGATTTCATGTAAAGGTGTTTTTTTTTCTTCTTCATATGGTGAAAGAGAGTTAGGTACTGGAGGTTAAATTGGGACGCTGGCTGAGATTATCCAGCCAGTACACGGCATCGGGAGTAATTACCTAATTACTAATAAACATGGAGAAAATTCTATTCAATTGATAAACAACCGTGTACGTGAAGACCTTACTAATAGAAACTTACATAAAATAGTTCATGAAAATGTTTACACAGCCAAAGAGGGTTGTTTATCTGTTGTTTGAACTTGAAATTTCTCATCTCATATGCCCAAGGTATTTTAACTGCGCTATATATATATATATATATATATATATTTTGAAAATGTCGTAAAAAAAATACCATTTTAGAAAGTAGATAAAGATGCCTTTTAGATTTCCGTATTTGAAATATACTTTTATATATTGATTTCAAACCTGAAAAAGTATTGAAATAAAAATAAAAAAACACCTAATTGTTCTCCAAACGTTAAGGGAATCTTCAAGAAAATTGTCACTTAATTTTATATCTCGTTTATACAATTAAAAAATAGTATAATAATTCCCAGAGAATAACTTTAAAAAAAATTACATTGTTTGTTTTCTCAATATAAATGTTGATTTCTAAGATTTATATTTCCGTCTCATGTATATTATTAAAAAACATCACTTTTATAGAATTCTTATTAAACTCATGCGGTAACAGTCAATTAAAAAATAATTTGTCCGAAATAACCTCACTTTTCAAGACGGGAATTTCAGGTGTCAGTCTGCTGAAATACAACGTTACCAGCTCTTTTGGAGCACAGTTGGACATCTTTTAATTAGTAAATAATAATAATAAAATTAATTAAGTAACGTACCAAATCAAATCTGAGCTTGTATTGTAGTCTTTATTCAATGTGTAACTAAAACACCGTTTAACTAATTTGAATTTAATTCATTCAGATTCGTGATAGATTTTACGTAATGTGCAAATTTCAGCCACATGCTATTCATGAATTATCTCCTCAATTATAATAAACATTATATTTAAACATAATTCTTAGAAGAAAAAAGTTTATTGTAGATGTCGCCAATGATTAGGTAATGGTGACACTTTCGCCCATGACGTCATATCGACTGATTGTGGCTGTGGCACCCACCCGATAGGTCCTTATTGGTCTGCAGACGGAGTTGTGTCATTAGCTACATGCAATCATAATAAATAGATCTGATATATTCCTCAACACATAGCGATGGGCAGAAACAACTTGCTTACGTCTCTTGCAGAAATCTTACATTGACATTACAGTTACTTACCTATTTATATATTATTATGTTATACAAAGGTCTTTGCAATATTAATTTTCCTTTTTCTTCTGTTCACATAAAAGGTTAAATAATAATGAATTGATAATTTGTGTATCGCCGTTTTTGTGAAAAATCCCCTCAAGGGCGCTGTATCAAGCTAAAGTTAAGATGTATCTGTGTGTATTTGTTGTGAAAGATATCTATGCATTTGATACATTTCCAAACTCTAGAGCACAGGCGTCAACTAGGTATGCTGTCGTTGTTCTACCGGTATTAAAATGGAAGATGTTCCGAGGAACTAGCGTCATTGATCCCTTCGGCACCGGTGCATAGTCGGGAAACACGCCAAACGCGTGCCCAACATAATATGTATCAACAGCTCGGCTGTGGAACGATTTGCCAGCCTCTGTGGTTCCTCCCTCGTATAAAATGAGTCTTGAAGAGACCCATGTTCACTCCTTCCTCTCCTCAAAGAGACCCACTATACAGCATCCTAAAAGATGACAAATCCCCGAGGGACATTATTTTCATCAGGGCCTTGTGTGTGGAGTTAATGTAAACAACAATAGTAGCAGTTTTTTTCAATTCGTTTTTCTTTTTGAGATTTTAAGTCTCTAATAGAAACTATAGATCGAAACGATTTAAGAAGGATAAGGTGAGAGAGATAAACAACACAACATTTCTGAATTAATTAAGGCGATGCACTACGTCGTGTAATATTTTAAATTGAGCCGCTATCAATAACAACCCTTACGTAGATGGCGATAAGCTTTAAATTCCCGCTTAACAACATCCGCCTGTTTTGATTTGTGCAAAAAAAAAACATAGCCAAAAAGTGCATTTTATTTTATTTTGTGGATGCAAAGGAGGCATAAATATTTAATTTTTTTGATCATTTTATAAATAACTTAATTTGACACATTATACAATAAAATCATAACCAAAAATGGGTTCGTAAGTAGGAGATTTTGAACTTTAAAGCAGTTTTCATAGGCCTTTACATTATTTTTTTCTGGGCTTATAAAAAGACTTATCTAAAAAATACTCGATGATTTCAAAGGCCAATATGTATTCTACTCGCAGTATTTAATTAAAGCATCTGAAACATTTCTAGGCGACCAAATTTTCAAACCAAAAACACATGATTTTGCATTACTACGTATGGCATTGCCTTAAACACAATAATATTTCTTTCATCGATCATATTATAATAAAATTGATTATGTTAACTTCATTTATAATTATTTACACCTACATAATGTTATGTCCGTCGATGGTGGATAATGGCGAATGGCAACTTGAATGTCACACAGTTCGATTGTGAAATGACAAAAGGCGATTTCTATCAGCTGTGTCCGGCCTTGTGCAACTTAGGAGTGTTTTATAAAATACTAGGTGACGCGTAACCGGCGTTACTAGGGGTTATCCTTAGGAAATAGACATATACCATCTGAGACTTTTCTGTAGGCCTTTTTAAGATATACAATTCCGTACTACATCATTTTGATGCATCTCATAAGGTTTAGCCCGCGTTAGCAATATAGTGCCCGAAATTTTTTACGACTTGATTACAAAACATAGACTTTTCTCTACTTTTATAAATATAATATGCATGTATTATATATATAAACCTTTCGGAAGAAAATTTCTAAATGATAGTGAAAACCTTATCAAAATCCGTTGCTTAGTTTAGAAGAACTAAGCGAACAAACAGATAGAAGCGGATAACGACTTTATTTTATACTACCAATAAGAGGTGTTATTTTGAATAGCCCGCTATTTCTGTAGATGTTACTTTTGAAGCTCTCATTTTTTTCCTCTCATTGGGTGATAATATGTGTAGGGATGAAACAATGTATGAAAGAAAGGGAGACCAATAAGTTACCACGAAGCAGCACACAACACAATATAGTTAGATCATGCACAACACAATCACATGAGTTCCACCGCGATACCACGAGGTAATAACTGTGGCCACAACACAACTAATGTATAAGCTCTTTCAATATAGTTTTATTCCTCCTTTTCAAAGATTATACACACGACAAACATCTACGACTTGCTTCCAATAGTTCAATTCTGGTTCTCGTCTTTTCCAAAAAAATGCACTCGAAGTTTGCAGAACAATGTCACTGTTCTAAATTTCAAATCCTTTTCCATCAAGGTGCTTGGAGATAGGTAGGAACTATGCATATTGTCATTTCAAAACCAAACATTTTAAAAAAAACAGAAATAGTATTGTGTCTAATAAATAATGCTGTATCTAACATGTGTCGATAATTTCATATTGTTTTGACCTTCATTACCGGACTTAACGCAAAATAATAAGAAAAATATTTGGACATTTTTTTTTAAATAAATGTACTGAAGAATTACGGATTACCAAGAATTTCGGCTTCGTTGAATTATTCAAAACCTGCATTTTTCTGTCGTGGAAAATGTCTGATATTCATTCGCATTGTCCATTGTTTTCGTAGGTGTCAAATATTTGTGGGTTTTTATGACCTTGCCAGACTTATTGGCAAATGTGGTGAGGACATTGCTATGTAAATAAATTATAGTAAATATATATCTTTTGAAGCCCGCATGCTTTTATTTTGGTATTGGAAAATACAATAGATTAATATATTTAACAGATGTAGAACTCAAAGTAGATGAGTAGAAACTTCACACTATAAGTAGTCTATAATTTAGGTAATTCTAGAAGAAGTATTTCTTTTAAATCTCGCTGCCTACAAGCAACGAGTATGACGGGTGGGTAGGAATTTTATTATTATAAATTAGGAATCAGTGTGTTCAGGAGTGAAGAACGAATGAAAATATCCTTCCTACTGCGGCGCAAGCCGATGGGTCTAGAGACAAGTTGTAGAGGTCAAAGGATCTTCCCAAACCAGCCTCTCTCTATCTGGCATGCCACGCAGCTGGTGTGCAAGCGTATCCTGAACACACCTCCCCGATGAACCCGGGCACCCCTCCCAAATAATCACCAATAGTAAACCACTTGGGGTAACCTATAGCAGAGATGTTGGTTATCAATAGTAACCAGTTCCATATAAACTTTAAGATGTTTGATTAAGTAACGAATCCGTAAATATTCGTTTATATCGTCTCCCGCAAAGTTTTCATTTGTGGCCTGGAGTTTTTTTACTAAACCACAGTCGATATGTATTCGGGATTTTCCCACTCTCTTTTACCTCTTTTGCTGAGTGAAGATGGACGATGTGCAGTTAAAACGGTAGTTATGTGGTAACTAATAATGGAGTTTTACTGGTAAGTGAAAAATGAATATTAAGATTATACGATCGCTCCGTGATGAAAGGGGGAGCCCAGTGACCCCTGCTTTGGGTGATTTTTACCTTAAAGGCAGGGTCGGCCTTGAGCTAAACGGGTGCCTGGCGCTATACTACTATGTAGGTATTATCAGCTCCTTGTATCCTTGACTCTTTGGCGCCTTGGCAAGTCGGCAATAATCTATTTTTATCAATAATGACCTTCTAACTTAAATACCAGTATTTTTTATTGTTTTAGTTGTGTAGTTTTAACAGCGATATGATATAATGTTCAAAGTTAAAATTTTTCGGGTCTCCCAAAATCGAACCAAATCAAACGTGTGACGTTACCGGTCACCAATATCAAAAAGCGTACTTTTTCAACCGGTGCTGTGTTTTGTATGGGAGTTGAGACGTTTTAATTTTAATTTTAAGATTACCTACCTTAAAAATAAAACTTTACATTGAAGAACGCTAGTAAACATGTTAGCATCTTGTCATCAATGTTATCGTATTGAACCAAAGCGCAAAAATACATCCATGGAAACACCTGACAAATAATTTACCGGTGTTTAAAATTATCACCATTACTATGAAAGAAAAATACATTATAACCCATAGATATATTCCTCACGTAGACTGGTGGTGATGTCAGAATCAGCAGATTCAGTCGTACCAACCAAACGTTGTGTTTTAATGTGATGGTGTTCTATTCATTTTTAAATGACATTTTATAAATTTTACGTATAATAATCTATATAAAGTGTAAAACACAGTCGCTATTCACGTATGTCTGTTTGTGCGCTTAGTCCTATTAAACCGCAAAATGGATTTTTATAGTGTTTTCACTATCACTTAGAGATTTTTTTCCGAAGATTTATGTATGTAATACATGCATATTATATTTATAGAAAGTAGAGAAAAGTCACAATTTTGTAATCAAGTCGTAAAAAATATTTTCGGGCGCTTACATTACTAACGCAGGCTAAACCTTATGAGATACATCAAAATAATGTACTAAGGAATTATATATCTTTAAAAGGTGTAGAGAAAAGTCCGCGATGATATATCTCCTAAGGATAACCCCCAGCAACACTGGGTACACGTAAGCTATATGATTAAACTTATCAACATGAATATTGGAGTTATTATTACCAGCGGCCCTGCATCCAGAAGTTATAAATATAGGGTTTTCAAATAAGAGGTGTTATTTTGAATATCCCGCTATTTCGGTAGATGTTACTTTTGAAGCTGTCATTTTTTGACATTTGACAAGTAGAAATTACGCCATTAATAAAAATGGAACGACACACGCTTCAACAACGCATTGAAATTATTAAAATTCACTTGAGTGAATCAAATGCAAATCATCTTGAGTGATGAGGCCCATTTCCACCTCGGTGGCTTCGTCAACAAGCAAAATTGTCGCATGTAGGGCTCGGAAAGCCTCTTTATCCTCAACGTGTGACTTTTTGATGCGGTTTATGGTCCGGCGGAGTCATTGGACCTTACTTTTTCGAAAATGAGGCTGGAGCAACAGTTACGGTGAATGGATTGCGCTATCGAGAGATGATTAATGATTTTTTATGGCCGGAATTGGATGGTATTGATTTAGAAAACGTTTACTTTCAACTAGACGGCGCTACGTGCCACACAAGCAATGAAACAATTGATCTTTTAGAATTTAATATCAAAATAACACCTCTTATTGGAAAACCCTGTATTACGTTTCTGTCCACATACACGATAAACACATTCAAACATCCTTTGTTCCTGAAGGCAGATAGAGCAGTGGGAGGAAGTGGAAGTATTAGGAGGTAGTTTGACCTTCAGGTGTATGGAGAAGCAAGTTAGAAGCCGAGGCGGTACTGGCACATTATACGAGTAATCGCCCACCCACTGTTGCTGTCACATCTCTGAATAAACCATTCAGAGAGGAAAACACTGCCGAAACAAAATATGTTGTTGTTTAAAAATAGTTTTTCCTTGAAGTTTTATTTATTGGATGTAATATATATTTTGGAGGTCGATTAAAACGAAAGATACTTCAAGAGACCTTTCTCGAAACATCTTTTAAATCAATAAAACACGTTATTTTATATTTTTTTCTCTTAAATAGGTAGCTAGGTCCACTCTATACTACTATGTCCTACATTCAATGTTGACGTATTGGTTTTTTTTAAATATTTTTTCTTATTGAACAAATTTAATGAGAGTGAATTTTTTTTAAGTTTTACAGTTTTTTTTTAATTTTCATGTTATAATTATTTAACTAGTTGATTTGACCTATAAATTCAATGCAGAAAAAGGTATGCTTATTTCATGACGTCAGAGCTCACTGTTCTTTAAGTTATTTCAAAGCTACATAGCGGACGATGGAAATGATGTAGCGAGCTAACTAATGTTTATAAGACAAGGTTCTCGTCGGCAGCATTTATTTTTACTCGGGCGATATTTTCAATTTGTATTGATATTTCAGGCGAGTAATTATTGCTTATAATAATGTAGCTAATATGACGTTCACCATTTTTTTTAAAGATCAATAGTTCGTGATGGAAATTATGTTACGAGTAGTTGGGTTGGTCTACAAATTCTATGCAGATAAAGCTATGCTAATTTCATGAAGCCACAGTTCGTACTTCTTCGTTCGTTGTTATTTTAAAATGATGCACCGATCGAAAAGGCTATGCAAAAATCACGACGCAAAGCTGATGTATACAGCTGAGCCAAATAAATAGGAAAATTACATAATACGGGATGTAGAAAAAAATGATTCTCACGATTTCTGAGTAATTATTGTTCTCATCTAAACAACGAGAATATTGTCCTTGGAAAACCGGAGAATCTTCGCAGATGTATTTATTATTTGTTCCAAAAAAATAGCTACGTTTATCATTGTTTGTCCGAAACTCCTCTTACGTATTTATATAATATTATATTTTGCTAATTCATTTCCTACATTTAAATCAAAATATATATAAGGAGAAGTAATTAGTCATACAATTGCTAGTTAGTTACCCACAGACATGCCAGCCTAGCGAAACTTTAAGTATGTTTCGATACAACACCAGTTCTAAGCAAAAACTGTGTTATTAAAGGCCACCATTAATTCATTTCTTGAAATGATTTTGGCCGTGTTTGGTGAACAGATCTGAATAGCCAGGTAATTCCTAACTTCCCTATTTCCCATTCCCGTCAGCCTCAGGACATATCCCAAATGGTGACACAATAGCTCCGGGCAGTTGAGGACAGTTTGGACTCTTGTGCAGTATTATTTTTTTGTAAACCTCTCTAGCTTTTCAAAATCATCTTTTTTTAATAAAACAGATTTGTTTAACGTCCTTCTTCCATTAGCAACCACCGAGAAAGCAGGATCCTTCCGACTATCTAAGAGGCAACGGAAATTTGAATTATCCTAAAACTTTTAACGTCCCATGTGATAATCATTTATTTTTTTTAGTAAAAATATTCCCTTCCCTTGCCTGTCCAGCAACTGGGTGGCGGTAAAGTTGCTCTGTCTTTACATTGTGCAGACAGGGGCACCCTTGTGAGGTATTACACCAAATGAAAATGAAGCAGGATAAGCAACGGGAATTTCTTTCTGTAGCTAGCCCTACAGAACTGCCCCTTAAGTTCTTTGTCAGTGCTTATTCCGGTCAGTTCTTCTTGTCACATGATATCCGATTCTTCAACGTTGCATTACCATAATGAAAATGTTCTCAAACTTAGTTTTAAAGTCTGTGTGAAGTGCATTTAAATGTTGAACGTCATTATAACCCTGGACGTTTTTCAAAAACAAGTTGGGGGGAACTAGGAAAATTCGCGGGTTCCAATGTGCAATGTTTTGTTTGAATATATTAATTCTAACGAGAAAAGGAAGGTAGACTCTATTTATATACCTCAGTTAACAACTTTACGAAATATGAAATAATTAATTTCTTCAGTCTATTATATTTATGTTAGGTCTATTGTGTCATTTACGGAACTCCTAAATGTTGACTTGAGGTAAATGGGGGTCCGCTCGTATGTACCCCCATTTGAACTTCGTGGCATGCCGATATCGACCCCTGGGGGTCCATATAGACCACTTTGGGATCCTCTGATTTAAATCATCGTGTGATTGTTCCATAGTAGTGAATTTTAAAGGAGAGTTTTTTTTACTGAAGAGACCTTAAAAACAAACATTAACAGTACTAATAGACAGGTAAAGAAATCATAGATTTGTAAAGCTAATGGCTTTGTTTCGTACGCAGTAAAGATGCCTTGAATGATGCTGAGGTCATAACTTGGTTGTTCAATAATTTACTTAGCAGAAATTATAATCAATTTGACCTCTAACATCGGATCCAAACAAACAGAATAAACATTTTACAAGTATAAACACTCTCAGGGCCTTCTGATATTCGATTTCAATAATAACGCCTGGTGGAAAACATCTTTCTTTGTTGAAATTTGAAATTTGATTTGCCAGTGGGATGCGATGGCCATCAAACTGGTTTAAAAATACACCGGCAAAGTTCATCGAGTAGGAGTCTGTTGCATTCACGTTTTAGTTCTAATCATTTATTTTACGATAAATGTATTTGACGTTGCAACACAACTGCATTGAAAATTGTTTTTAGTTGGAAATATATGACGTGCAGGAGATTTTAACAATCTGTGTGGTCTAAGGTTAACATCGCCGGTGTGAATCAATCAATGAAGGTCGCCAAATGACCAATTAATTAATAAATAAATTTTGTTGTTGTTTCGCAGAAATTCAAATGTAAAATTGTCAATCAGTGCCATTTAGTTTTTTTTTAACAGTTGAAAGATGCCGATTCTAATTACGTTTAAGCTTTTGAAAAAATTGTGATCAGCAGAAGAGGACAACTATCGTGTTATTAAGTTAGTCAGCTTATTACAATTTGATAGAAGGCTGAAACGCGCATAGAATTAGATCTACTATTTTACGTTTGAAATTCTGCGAAACAATTGGGCCTTAGTCAAATGTTTTATAAGGTAAGGCGTAATTTAAATTAAAGGTGTTAATTTTTTTTACCATGTTTGTTATGTCAATAAACTAGCCTTAAAATGCAATTATTTTTTCCATTTATTTAAATCACCTTTGATAAAACTCAATGATTATTCCTAATATAAAAATCATTTTAAAAAATTTCTTTAATCTTTATTATGTTTTGCGAATTCAACATATTTCTTGCTTTTTTTAAATCATTGCATTTTTCCTAAACCTAGTTTAGGTGTATATAATTTTTTTTGTAATTTTTCGATCTTGATAACATAATTAAGGTAATGCATTACAAGTGTATAGATATAATCTCCAGAAATAGCAAATATTTTTTTTAGAACTTAAAAACTTAGAGTTTAAGGGAATCTTGTTATAAATCGGTAGAAATTGGGAATGCGGGCCTTAAGGCGAAGTTTAATGCTAAATCACTATTTTGATTAATCTTTATAACGAGTTGGTGTACATTATGAATACCAAAAAATATGTTTTAGATAAATTGAAGGTTTTTCTATCGCTTCGCTTGAGTAGAATACAAATAAAAAAATAAACTACTAAAAAAATATATTTTTCCAATAGAAATGTATGAACGCGTAAAGGAAACAACTTTTAAAAAATACATTATTATAGCTAAGATTATCTGTAACAGTTTCACGTGATTAACTTTTTTACTTTCTTATAAAATTATTTACAAAATAAATAAAAACCAGTTTTTTGCTTGAAATTAAACGTTTCTAGACTCCGTTTGTCAAGCGATTTTAATGCCTATTACCTACAATATAAGGTATACCAAGAATATACATATTTTTGGCTTGTAGCTTCCTATTAAGAAATACATACATAAATTAGAGAGTTCCCAAAGAAAGATTGTTTAAAGATTGGCTAATAAAGCTGCAAGGAGCTTTTGCCAATGTTTTTTTGTGTTTGTTACTGGAAGTTTTAGGTTACTAGGTAATGCGTTGTATTTATAATATCCCGAATCGATATTTATGATTGACCTTGAAAAAAAGACTTCACAATTTTATATCTCACTGTCGACAGTACGTTAGACATTACGAAATATTTGATAGATTCACCATTAGGAAATGTAGACATAGAAGCAGATGCAGCTGAAATAAATTTAATAGTCATATTGGTTCAGGTGCGGATCTTCGGGGCCATCAGACTCCTTTACGCATTCGTATTTTGTATATTTAACAAATGGTATTAGTTTAAAAATTGTATTGGAATAACTTCAATGTAATATATCATTGAAGAAGATAGAGATATAAGAACACAAGATACAGAAACATTAAAAGGTGACGGTCTCAACTTGGAATCGAACCCGATCTCTATCTTACCGGTACAATGCAAAAGTCAATAGGTGTACAATAAAAATCGGATATGTTTATCCGAGACACTATTTAGGTAACAAATAAAAATCTTTAGAACTTTTTAATCATTCAAAAATAGCAGCCAAAAAATTGTAAAGAATAATACTGTTAATTCTAAATTTTAAATATGAGATGATTAGGTCTCAATGGCCGGGTGGTTAGGGGCATTTTCCCGGTAAGACAGAGATCTTGGGTTCGATTCCCAGGTGAGACTATCTATTTATTTTTCTGTTTCTTGTTCTGTTTTATGTTTAGTTTAGATTTAATGGTACAGGGTTTTCCAATAAGAGGTGTTATTTTGAATAGCCCGCTATTTCGGTAGATGTTACTTTTGAAGCTGTTATTTTTTGACATTTGACAAGTAGAAACTACGTTATTAATAAAAATGGAACGATACACGCTTCAACAACGCATTGAAATTATTAAAATTCACTTGAGTGAATCAAATGCAAATCATCTTGAGTGATGAGGCCCATTTCCACCTCGGTGGCTTCGTCAACAAGCAAAATTGTCGCATCTGGGGCTCGGAAAACCCAAGAGTTATTGTTGAAAAGTCTCTCTATCTTCAACGTGTTACTGTTTTGTGCGGTTTATGGTCCGGCGGAGTCATTGGACCTTACTTTTTCTAAAATGAAGCTGGAGCAACAGTTACGGTGAATGGATTGCGCTATCGAGAGATGATTAATGATTTTTTATGGTTGGAATTGAATGGTATTGATCTGGACAACGTTTACTTTCAACAAGACGGCGCTACGTGCCACACAAGCAACGAAACCATTGATCTTTTACGGGAAAAGTTTCTTTGAATATCTAAATAACACCTCTTATTGGAAAACCCTATATTATCTTCTTCATCAATTATAAAAAAATATATTGTTATTTATTACTTGATTTCCTATTTAAAATAGACTGGAGTTTACTAAACCCATTGCACATATAAATATGTGGGTATTTTATTTAATCATCGATAAAACCCATATGAACGGGTAGGTACCTTACAGCAAATATATATATTTCCACTTCATGGACTATTTCTACGGTTGAAAAGCGCCTATGTTTATGGAGGTTAATAGCCATGTGTTTTATAATTTTCCACTAAAAAATATATTAATGCATTCAGACATTAGTAGTCTTGTACCATATTCTGTAATTGAGGCACACAGGGTTGCCGTTCTAATAAAAGAGTCGATATTTTATTGGTAGTTTAATGATTTATGGTACCTATCTGTAGAACTTTTGTTGTTATGGCTACCTTGGAACATGTGATGAATTTGTGTCAGACCTACCCTAATTGTTCTGAAGGTGATTTGTTACAATGTAAATATAATATTGCATAATATAATAAATATGGTAGGCAGAGAGGATATGTCACTTATCACACACTGCCTGCTTCATTCACACATCGTCACATACTACTCTTCTGTACTCTTGTGTTATTCTGACTCTTCTGTTATTTTGACTCTTCTGTTATTCTAACTCTTCTGTTATTTTGTCACTTCTATTATTTTGACTATTCTGTTATTCTGACTCTTCTGTTATTTTGATTAATCTGTTATTCTGACTCTTCTGTTAATCCGACTCTTATGTTATTCTGAAATTTTTTTCTTTCCTGTTATTCTGACTCTTCAGTTATTCTAATTTGTCTGTTATACTGTCTCTTCTGTTATTTTTTTTAAAGGAACCCAATCATTTTAATTTATTTATTTATTCATTTTTGGGAAATCGACAGTTTATATTTAATCAGTATGTACATAAGTATTACATGGTAAAATAAAACCTTCTGACTTTTGACTCTTCTGTTTTTCTGACTCTTCTGTTATTCTAATTCGTATGTTATTCTGACTCTTTTGTTATTCTGACTCTTCTGGTATTCTGACTCTTCCGTTATTTTGACTCTTCTGTTATTCTAACTCTTCTGTAATTTTGACTCTTCTGCTATTCTAACTTTTCTGTTATTCTAACTAAGTACTATGTTATTCTGGCTATTGACTTTGACGTGGCCGACTCCAGTATTTTATTAATTTGGTCTTCCTGGCACGTCCCCGACTTCTTCTGCCATTCGCTTTCGCGTCATGATATATTCTCCTCACACCCATTTCTTCCATCATTCGCTCTACATCCCCAAACCTTCTAAGCGTCCTTTACTTGAACTAATTCATTACGTATATATCAACCTTAAATTCTTTCCGAATCTCCATATTTGCATCATTGTCATACGCCACAGGGTTTTCATTTGTACAGCATTCAGTCTACTTTCTTCCTTCCTCTGTCGGTTCCATGCTTCTCTGACATGTACATATAAAGGTTGAGGATCAATAAACAAATGAACCGTTGGTCCCTCTGTGCCCCCAGGACGACGGCTCTGTGGAATACCGCAACGTCCTGATGGTGCAGCCCCACCCGCGCCTCGTGACGGGGCTGGGCCGCGCGCACCACGTGACTTGCCGCCCTCCTCCCCACTCCCTCGCCCTGGACTCCCAGCCCAAGGCGGCCCGCCTCAGCGACGTCAGGGAGTACCACCACGACATTGAGTAAGTAACGCAGATGTACATGTGACATCTGATGGTATTCATACGCTAACGTCTGTCGAACACACTCGCTCCACGTGCAAGCTACAAACGGAAGTGCTGCCATCTATAATTTTTTTCAAATAACTGTTTTCATAAAATAGCACACCCAAAATAACAAATTCTTGGAGGAGATACATAACCAGAGATGTGCTTTATTTCAAATAAATCCATTTCAAATGGAAATGCAAAATGGGTAATTTCCATTTTGCATTTTAAATGCTTTTCTAAAAACCATTTTGCATTTTGCATTTTAAATGCTTTTCTCAATGCATTTTCCATTTTAAATGCTTTTTGCAACATTCTTCCTACTATCTCCACTCATCTTTTTTTCATAAGCCCCAAATATCAGTCGGTCCTCAACCTCGCTATGAGAGATAATTTACAATTGTCAAGTTGCTCCCTGGTAGGAGCCCTGGCAATTGAGTGATAATATTACAAAAAATACTAATTCAAATACTGAACACGGGGTCATGACGCACAGTGGGCTGAAAATCGCCTTTCATAGACATAGAGACTTGAATTTTCAAGGGTCTTTTTTGACTAGAAATGGATTCTGCTGATCATTACTATGCTATAAAATTTCGTATGAAGCAATGAAGGAGTTATAATTATTTTAAGAAAAATTTGGATAAGAATATAAATAAGGATATAGTGGCCAACCTTATGATTCCAGAGATAGCCTCACTTTTAATGTCAGTGCCATACAAATTTATCTTAAAAAAATGATAACGCCTTCATTTGTACACGCAATTGCTTCATACAAAATTTTATAGAATAGTAATGATAAGCAGAATCCATTTCTAGCCAAAAAAAAAATACCCTTGAAAATTCAAGTCTCTATGTCTATGAAAGGCGATTTTCAGCCCACTGTGTGACGCTGTAATATTAAATGTTAGATAGCAGTTTCTATGTTTTTACGTTGGCATCATTAGTCCCGTGCAAATTTTTTGTGGTTTCATAATCTGTAGTCGTGGTTTTTTTGTATTTACCATCATGTAATATGTTTGTTCTACATTGATGTCCATTATTAAATGACCAAGTTGTTTAAAAATTCTATAATTATTTTAATTGTTTGACCTGAGAAACCATTTTGAAAATAGGTATTTTGCATTTTGCATTTGAAATGCTTTTCTAAAAACCATTTTGCATTTTGCATTTTCAAATGGAAAAGTTTTGACCCATTTCCATTTTGCATTTCAAATGGTTTTGGTTACCCATTTTGCACATCTCTGTACATAACCTATGCTGAATGCAACAACTGTGGGTATATTTTCATAGCCCTTTGTTGGAATTATATTTTTTGATGTTGTAGCTATGATAGAACCGTGTTTTTATTTCAAGCGTCTATAGTTTTATGAGATCTTGACTTTGTCTGTTGTATACTCGAAATTCTGTACACATTTTTGTGTAAATAAATAATTATGATTGCGATTAATGTTACTGATTATTTTGCAGCGTTTCCTCGCAGTCCACTGATGGTCGACCTGCTTACTCCATGAAGATTTTCAAGGGAGATCCAGCTCTCAAAGAGGTAAAAACAATCATGTGATCTGCTAATTGTCCACACTAGCGACCATAAGAAACGCCTAGAATATTTGAAATTATAAACATGATACGAATATCGTGACAAACATGACAACAAAATTATTTTCCAAATTATGAACCATGTAGAATCGTCCCTCTTGGTGCCAATCAAAATCAATATCATTCGTCGTCTACTGACAAACTCCGAACTTTACCAAAGTAACCTTTTTGTGCTAATGTGTCCACTAAATAACATTCACTGTAGTGACAAGATTCCGGACATGATTTAGCAATAGCCCCCAGAACTTTACTAAATTTCTCAAATCTCTTGTTTTCAATTGACTTGACTTTACCCAAACTTTATTGTTTCTTGTCTTTGTTGTTTTATATTCTTGCTGTTATATTATAAACCTATTATTTTGGACGGTTGATATTTATTATTTGTATTTTGTTATGTAAACCCTTTGACTGTTGTGAACATTACAAATAAAATATTGTCATAACCGTGCAATGCATGCAAACACCACAGCAAGTCACCAGTTAGTGTTTCATACAACACGTTTGTGAAATTGCAGAATGCGAAGTGCAAACTCTCCATACAGCATAGATGCACCAATGCATAGTGACTGACTAAAAGTTTGAGTGATATTGCAGATTGCCACCAACGTGAAGATCGGTGATCCTCTGACCCTGGTGATCTCCATTGATAAGGAACTGGGCAAGCACGGCATCAGGGTTACTGACTGCACAGTCAAGGATGGACTGGGGTGGGCGTCGCAGAATCTCCTCAATGATGATGGGTGAGAAACAGAGGCTAAAATTATAGGGATTTATTTATAGTTAAACCTTTAATATTATAGTATCTGAGGAATGTGAAAATAAATTAACCCTAATTCAGAAGGTGGTTTATTGTTATTTATAGTTTGTTTTATTTTTAAGATCGAGATAAATTAAATTATTATTTTTAATGATAAATTAATGTTTATAAGACAAGGTTTTATGCATAGCACACAAAGGATAATAAATTATTATAAGCAATAATTAGTCACCTGAAATATCAATACAAATTGAAAATATCTCCCGAGTAAAGGTAAATGCCGCCGACGGGAATTGAATCTGTACCTTCTGATGTCCGGTTTGGACATCAGTTCTGATATCTGCTCTGGACCACTGAGCTACCTCGGCTTATTTCCAACCCGCCAAATAATTCAATATGTACTAGTACTTCAATCAACAATTACTGCTTATTATATTTTTTCACCTGTAAACAACCAACTTTATTTTTGTAGGAAAGGCTTTGTTAGTGCTAAATTTCCCACTAGATGGCGTCGACACATGTTATATCTACATTTGTTTGTGAAATTTCCATCTAGTGGGAAATTTAGCATTAACAAAGTTATAAATTTAGATATTTGATACACGATATGCGAGTAGGCAAACGAGTTGAAGAGATGCAGCTCATCCGAGAATCGCGAATAAATAACTCCTTCTGGAACGTTTTCTACTGGTGGCTCTTTTGAGCTCTGAACTCCAAACTCAAAGCTAGAAGCTCAAAGCACAAATTTCAAAGAACAAAACTCTACCTCTGAAAGCTTTTTGTGGAGCACAAAATGCCACTGAATTCGTACTTTTTAAAATAATTTTTGACCCCCACTTAGATACATTTTAGAATAAAATATACCAGAAGCACATAATGCTGAAGTGGTAAGCAAACACAAAATTATTATTAAAATTCCCAAGATCACACTTACTACACCAGTAGCACAAGAGCTCGAAGAAGCGCCCTTGTGGTGATTTTGCACAAAAACGGAACTATACGAATTATTATTATTTATTTTTTTTAATAAAGAAATAAAGTATTTCATACAAAATCTTATTTAATTGGGTTTTTACATAGAGATTTGAATGCTACTCTTCCATAGAAGCGTTAGCTTGTGTTTGGAAGAGGAGTGCACAGTACATTATTGTGGTTATTTATGAGTAATTAATAATATGATAGGCATTACGTGTTGTAGAAAGTTCATTACAGTGAGAAATTAAAAATTTGTTACATTATATGTTTGGTAGACCATCCAAATATTATTATTATGAGGTAAAATTTAAAAAAGCGCCTGGCGTTTATCAGTTCTGCAATCCTCACTACTTTGGAGCTTTGTGCATTGCAAATAGATGCTTAAACAGGCGTTTATTTTCCCTAATAATTAAACTATAAATTTATAATTCCCGTTATTTATCCTTGGCTAAGGATTATACCTCTATTCCTTAACTAGGGATAAAGAACAGCAATCCGCCTCGTGAAACACAAGAGGTCAGAGGTAAAATATGAAAGAAAAACACCTGCGTTACTCTGTTAGCTTCTCTCGTAGGAGCATTTAAAAAACTTTTTATCTTCTGTTTAGCTGCCCGCTGGACACGGAGATCATGGGCAAGTTCTACTACTCAGCGGATGGCTCCCAGGCCTCAGTCACTTTCCAGGCGCACAAGTTCCCTTACACGGCCAGCGTGTACTACCAGTGCGCTGTCAAGCTGTGCGGCGCCAAGGATGCCAAGCAGTGTGTAAGTGTGTCATCGTAACGCGTCATACCGGCTGCGCCAATATTATTTACTATTTAGTGTAAGGTAGTATGGTATATAAACAGTTCTTCAATTTTTACACGCTTTCCTCTCTATTGGATTGATACACTGATTTAAAAATACTATTATGGCGGACTAACGTCTAACTTGGATAGAACGAGGCTGAGCGAGATTATGTTTCTCTATATGAAGGCTCATCTATTGTAGTCTCACTCTATACTATGTAAGACAACTGTGTCTTTCTAATCTCACCATATGTCTATATACTTAGCTGTACACTGGACGCAAAGATTACGCGCATGTTCAGTAGAATGAGTACTAACTCGGTAGTGTTTAAGGCAATCAGAAGGTCTTTCATCTTCTCTTACCGGCTTCTCAGAATATTATGTATGTATGTATATGTAAATTATATCATGGCAATAAAACACATGTTTGCCTCGTGTATGAAAACATAACCTCACTCCTAATTAATGATATCTTCAAAACCTTATCTAATTCCAGGAGCCAGCATGCGGCGGCAAGAACCAGATCCGAGCCCGTCGCCAGGCTGACGAGAAAGAGACTCCCGCAAAGATAGAAGTATTCTCTGGACTGTATGTGAACGAGGCCACCGACTCTACGCCTGACACTGATTTTGTTACAAAGGAGAAGGTATGTTGAACAAAATTTAAGTGAATTATATGTTTAGGAGATCAATAGAATAGGAGGCATTTCTCCAAACTCTCTAAGTTTGTATTACCTAAATAATAAAACCTTGTTTCAAGAATCCCGAGGATGCTATCTGCATTTCCCAGCGCAATTTCGCCATTGCCATTTGCATCGCCGGTCTTATCCTCATGCTCGCCGTGGTAACAGCCATCTTGGTGATTCTGGCCAGAAGGAGAGGCACCAAGTCTGTCAGCAACACGGGCAGCTCCATCTATAGCGGGCCCTACACCAACACGGGATACTCTCATGACAGTTAGACGACGCAATAGAGTGGAGAGTTGAATGATGGACGTGTTGAAAGAGTCGGGAGTTGAACGATGGAACAATTGAAAGAGTGTAGAGTTGAACGATAAATCATTAGAAAGAGTGGGGAGTTGAAAGATAGAACAATTGAAAGAGTAGAGAGTTGGATGATGGAAAAATTGAAAGAGTGGAGAGTTGAATTGAAAGGGGGTAGTAATTTGGAGTTAAACGGGAGTTTCAAATTGACAATATCTGTTCCCTAGAGCTAGAAATGTCACAGGGGCACAGATGTTTTGAGGGACAAACTATAAATTTGATAAATTTTCCTCAACATAACCTATCCGCTGACAAAATGCGTTGGTTAATTAGAGGTTGGATTATAGGCATTCAAGTTTAGCGGATTATTTATTTTGTACTTTTCTTATAATAATGCTCTAGTTTTGATGCCATATTTACATCGCATAAATATATGGTTCGTCCCTCAACAAGACAACTGTCCATTTTGTTAGATGAATATTGCATCTTTCGTTGGAAATTCTATTTAAATGGGTTTAAATTACGACTAGCCAAAAGAGCAATCAATTATTATTTTATTTCTTTTCAAATCTGAAAAGGTGAGGGTGCTTATACATTTTACTTCTTGGTATGTTTTATAACTTACAGCAATTTTTTATTTAAAAAAAAAAACAGACCATAGACTTTTTGAAGATTGAAAATATTTTTCTATGGACTACAACTTTTTACCTCCAAATTTTAAATAATGATTTTTTAACTTCTTTATTTTTATATGAATATCTATTTGATTACTATGCTAGGTTTACGAATAATTATTCAAAATGGTTGTCGGTGTGTGTTTCATAATTATTTCATTGATCTTACAATACATTTTCTCTACTTAAATAAATAATATGCAACAAATTTTAAAAATATGTGCCATTTTTCTACTTTTGAGGCATCGAGTATATTTATTATAATTTTTAGTATTATTTTAGGTAGGTCTTTTACGAAATGAAGCCATTATAATTCTTTAAATATATATATAAATCAATGAAATTCTGGAACAACACCGAAACAAACTATTTGAATAATTTTAGATATTACAATAAACTTTTAAAAATGTAAAAAAAAAACCCAAAATAGTTAAGAATGTAAGAAATTCCGTACCAATGTGCAATTTTATTAAAAATACCATAATATATATTTTGAATTACAATGAATATTTTCATCTATGATATTATTTTAAAATTGGAATTTTCTAGAATGAATTCAATACTTTAAGTAGGTACCCAATAATTAGTGCTTATTTGTGATAAAACTAAATAATTCTATTATTTTACCAATCATCACATATTTTTATATATTTTAAAGGTGATATAAATAATTCCGTCCATTTTTTACAATGCAATAAAATCAAATATTATTATTCAAGTGTGTTTTTATTACCTCTACCCTACCAATTATTACAAATGTTTGAGTGTCCCAGCAGAAGCGACCCCATAAATAAACCACTCGGGCTTTATGTATGAAACAAACTGGTCCTAAAAACCATAGATATTCCAATATATAGACAGTACAATTCTCATTCGGAGCTTACTTATTATACTATACACCAAGGCTGCCCAACCTTTTTAACAGTTGGGCAAAATTGACGATTTAAAAGTCACTGGCGGGCCACTGACTACTGACAGTTCCTATTTTTGTTCTCCCCCCACCACACAATGAGGTGCACATTTCAACATTTTCTTTGGTATCATAATTTTTCATTTTTGCAGGTGGCTGTAAATTATTATTTTTTCCTCTTATTGTTGATACCTTGTATATATGACCTGTTAAACTAATCAAATAGAATAGATCTTACTAACAAGTTACTAATACGCAGCACTTGGATACTGCGAATAACATTGTATGCATGGACATTTTCAAGGTCTTGTTTTGAAACTTTAAATGTAGACTCGTTATATCAAAAAAATTAGCGTCCTTGCGAGAGCTCTGAAGGGGTACCATCAGTACCTAAAACAGAGCGGGGAAGTGGTGGGCCTCCTCCAGAATACTGAAATTTTATTGTCTTTTATGAAAATAATAAAATAAATAGCATCTACTGCCAAATAACGAAACAACATTTTATGGAGCAAAAATCTAAATCCAAGTTATTGGTACAATCAATGTGATTTCTGACATTGTTTTTGTTTTAATAATTCTCCTATGTTTGTAGTCATAAATAAACCACTCTACACTTGACAGTAGCAACAAATCAGACATACCTATGTTGCTCAGTTAGAGATGTGCGGTATTTATTTTTTACTAAATTGATTAATAATAATATCTAATAAAAGATTAGAAAGAACTTTTCACAAACATACAGAGATCCAAAACTACTTCAAAATTGAAACGCCAGTCTTCCTTTGGCACCAATTTCCAGAAATCGCCAAATTCTTGAAAATATTTTTTCTGCAATAAGGTTTTTCAGTGCAGAATGATTTTACATTTCAGTGAGTTCTAATTGGATTTTGGCAGTATAACTAATTATTTCACTGATTGTGAAAGGATTAAGAAAAAAATTGTAAATTTTGTTTTGTACTTTCTAAGTCCTGGAATCTGTTTTCAAACAACTGTAATAAGCATCTAATTTTAGCTTCGTACTTAGTACAGTTTATGGTGGCAAGCTTCTCTTTCAAATCTTTGTGTATGGGAAACAAATCAATATTTTCGTTGGCTACACATAGTCGGAAGTAAACAATCTTTGTCTTGTAATTTGAGATTTAAAATATTAAGTTAATTGGTTATGTCAACAAGAAATGCAAGATCACTCAACCAGTACTTATTCTTGAGTAAATCACTTTTTCCACTTTTTCTTCTAAAAATTCCAACACCTGCTCTCTCAAGATGAAGAAATGTTTTAACATGTTGCCCCTTGAAAGCCATCACACAGCGCAATACAGTTGTTACTCTCCAAATTCGCTGATTTCTTCTTCAAACGAATTGACGTCTGTGAAGAGCTTTTGAACGTGTGTAATTTATGCAGCGTACTACCAGCTCCATTAAATTGTAGCGTCGAAAAGAATCCATTGAATAATTAATAATAAACCGCTCGACCTACTTAGTACCTACTCCTGAGCTACTCAACCGGAATCGTAAACAAAACAAGCACCTACTTGTCTACCGGCGACAATACGTCACAGGCCGTCTTTCACATTACGAGAACTCGCCAGAAGGTTCGAGTCTACCGCATAGGCATAATTGCCGCGCCGCCGAAACTTCACGAAAGGTCCAGACCGAGCGAGTGGCCTCGATTTAGTTGCCATTTATCTACCTACTGCTGCCACCAGCCGAACAATATAAATAACCCCGACGCAGCGAGCATATTATTAGTATTCAGTATTTACTATCGCCGACCACTACTACCTACCGTAACTCTGACCCAGTTTCGCGAGCATTCCATAGTATTGTGCATAAATAAACGTGAAATATTGCGATTGTAAATCAGCTTTCAACTTATCAATAAACGCTATACCTGAGTTGGAGAGATCTTTCATTTATACACCACGATAACCACAATATCATTCAACTTTATGTCCTTTGCACACAACGCCTCCTGGTAGACGATGCAATGATACGAAAGTATTTTTCGATCCAAGTAATTTTAAAACCCGGGTATTTTGAAAATGGTTCACACGGGCCACTTATAATTCGTTCACGGGCCACAATGTGGCCCGCGGGCCTGGGGTTGGGCAGCCTTGCTATACACCAATGAAAAACTCTGAAAGTTTATTCCATAGACTTTCAGAGTTTTTTATTGGTGGATATAGTTAGGCAATCATATGACGTCAGAATATTTCGATTCCAATTTTGGATTGAGCGAGTGATGAAGAGGTGAATAGACTACGTGGGAGATGGTCGGGTCAAGACGGGAAGGACAGAGACGAATTTCGAGGAACCGCCGCCAGCATTTGTGGATAAAACCAAATCCCGGGATTAAGTAGCTCCAGGATTATCCAGGTGTTGATGATGTTTTACATTCTATAGAATTTGAGATGGTCTTTGCCATCCATTCTGGAAGAGCTAGACATCCACAATAGGCTTAACTAAGAACTCTCTACGTACAACATATCCTAAGATTTTTATTATTAGTTGCATGTCTAATTTCACAATAAGTCAATCCTTCCTTCTCTCCAAATGAGAATCCAATCGAGTTTTGAATATGTTGTGGAAGTTTGTTCCATGTTTACACTACTCTGTTTGCAAGGAAGAGTTTTCTAGGATTGAATGCAAAAGGTGTTTTGTTCATTTTTGTTTTGTGTCCACGGAAATTAACTCGACTATAATGTCCAGATAAAATTTAAAAGCCTCAATTAATCTCCTTCTCTTCTTTTTTTTGATGTTGGTAATTTTAGTGCCTTGAGTTCTTCAATCTTCATATTGCTGGTCTTTCGAAGCTCTTGGTATTTATGTGAATCATCTCTGTACCTATCTATATTCTTAGCAAACACGGACTCCATGTTTAGAAAGCATTTTACAGGAGAGTGTTAGATCGAGGAAGGCTTTCCTGGTTAAGTATGTTGAATTTACTCTTTCGACGATCCAAGCGATATGCGGTTCCCATTTAGGACAAGTTGCTCGGCAAACTGAGAACTCAAACTTGGAGAGACTCCTGGTCACTGACAAAGTGGGAGACAGGATGTACAGTGGAAAATCACTGATGGATTGGAGCACCGCCATCTTTATTAATACAAGCCGTGCTGTAGAAAACGCACTGACCATTTTAAAGAGACCTGTTTTTGGACTTCTTGCACTGGGTTTAGACCTGTATTAGTAAAGATAGCAGTGATTGGAGTAATCAAATATAATCAAAGAAGAAAAGAAAAAACATGCTAAATAAAAAAGTTTATTTTACATATTGGCAAGTATTGGACCCACAATAAACACATGCGTATCATTACATGCATAGACAATAATTATACCTAAACTAGAGATTTGTATTTGTGTAAATAATTCATTTACTTATAAATGCATAATTAGGAATAATAATATAAAAATAGGAAGAAAAAAAAAAAAAATTATAATAAAAATAACTACCACGGAAAACATAATTTGAATGATCATGTTCATTTTTTCACATCGTAAATTAACTATGATGTATAAATAAGAATCTGTATCTTGAAAGGAACAATAAGATGAGAAAACCTGACAATAATAATTTTCAAAAATAACATTATACATACTAACTTTTTTGTTTGTTGAAAAAATAATATGTGAAAACCATTGAAGAATAAACCGATAGAAGTGTGTTGAGTGTCTGTGTGACCGAATAAGCTCAATTTTTCCTTACTTTGGTGAAATTGTTATTGACCGTCTGCAACTTGGAAGTCAAAAGGACTTAAGTAAATTAGCAATGCTAGTTTTCTTACAAATTGGTGGAGATCACACTTCTAGAAATTTTTTTGTTCAGTGGTGAAAAGTTTATAAATCCTAGCACTACACCTTGTAGAGCACCGTACGCTAAACTCAATTTCGTCAGTTGATTAACGCTTGGAATGTCAGACTTTCGCGACCTAATGCTACCCGCCGTGCGCCGGCTGACACTGTTTTCGTAATAATTTACTTGTTTTTTACAAAATTATGTTTTTTTTAATTGTACCGCCTTACCAGATAATGTGGTTATCCACTGGATCATTTTTGGCCACAATTTGCGAACACCTGTAAGCGCACGTTGGCTAAAATGTGGCCAATTTGATGAGATATATTAAAACATTTTTAAGAATTACTTCAAAAGTTCCCGCTTGTAACTTTGATATTCACAAAGTTGACTTAGTAGTTTCACAGTTTATCTATAGATAGATGTCTTGCATCTCTAGTATAATACTTAAACGTTTATAAAAATTGTATACATCTATCCTGTATAGTTTTCCCAGAAAGACTACTTATATTCAGAGACAAATAAAATTCTCTCTAATGTTATAATATTTTGAAGAAATACGAAAACTTTCTCTAGTTTCATTATATTTTCCAGATAAATAGGCATTTGTCACAAAAAATAATCCCATGAGGCTTTCCTGTAAATAAATAATACAGTACTAGGTATTATTACTATTGAAAATCGGATTTATGACAGTTAAAATAAGTGACGAAAAGACAAGCTATAATAATACATATTAAGATACATTGTCAAGCAAATAAAATATATTTTAGTTTGCTAGGAGCATTTTTTAAGATACCATAAAATCGAGGTAAGCCTAGATACGCTGGCACGCAATAGTTACAATCGTCAAAAATCCGCTACAGATGTCTTGACATTCCAAGTGTTAAATGTAGAAATTTGCTGAGCGGCAAAATCTAAAAATGTTGTCAGTTATATAAATACGTATGATAATGGCAGTTTTTTTACAGGGCAATTAAAATAACACTTTCCTACAACAAATTTGAATAATATTTTCAGAAATGCTTCTTAAATAATAAAAATAAAATAGCTACAACTTATGACTACATAATAATACATATTGTCATGTTAGTTTTATAATATCAAGTAAACAGTCGATAAGACATTACTTTTAAACAAAAAAGTAAATTTTATGAACATAAGAATAAGGTTAGATTATTTGTCAACATTTAAAATTATATAAATACCATTGATTTATCAAATAATGTTGTATATATCAAAAAATTATACAGTTTAATTACTAAAAACATATCATTCGTTTACATAAATCAAATACAGCGGTTTGCGACATTATTTATTATCTGCCTACCATTGTGAGCAATGCAGTCATGGTAAATATAAAGAAGAAAGGTAAAAAAAATGTTTACAAAAATAATTTATTATGAAAGGAGCAGAGATATGCTAATGCCAGCGAGAGATTGTATGTGACGTCATCGTTTTGGAACATGTCTTTCAAACAAGAGGCGTGAGAAGGAAAAGGGCGAACGTCGATGATGGTGACAAGCTATCACTGGGACTAGTTTACAGAGTGATCACAATCCCTGACAATTCTCAGTTCGATATGATTTGAGATTTTCACGGTCAAGAGTATTAAAAGAGAAATTTTTTTTTACATAAAACGCGAATCATTTTTGGGTTATTAAGTCGTAAAAAATGCAAGTAACTCACTTAAAAGCAAGCCAGTAGCGGTCTTCAGCATGCCAGTGGCATGTGTATTGTGTTGCAGCTAGTAACTCACATGGTAGTAGCTCGTATGCCATTCAATCTCATGGTGATTGATTTTTCGTGTGCCAGTGGCACACGGTGTGAGGTGGGATGAATGGAGGGGACGCGCGGCACGTCTGAACGTCTCTGCCAGTGAACACGTGCGTGCACTGTTTTACAAAAAAGCTAACTGATATTCTCGCAATAGGGCGATACTAAGACTCTTATATGCACTATTGTGCTTGTGGAATACAGGTTCACTGTTTTACAAAAATAAAATTGCGGTTCGTTTCATATTTCTTCTGGGACCTCCATTTCAGTCAGCTAGTATGCCAGTACCTAGCGTGTGTATACTGACCTTATAAGCATGCTTTTTGACTGGCATGTGTATCCACGGCATTATGCCATGTTCCACCTACTGTAGTCAATGCTTGCACGGTGTTACACAGCTTGCACAGTGTCCATTATTAGGGCAGATGTGTAGATGTGGTCCACAAAAACCCCATTAATACTAGTAGAGATGACGGGGCTAAGTTTAACAGTTCTTGGTATCTGGTACTTACGGGTAAGACAAAATTAAAAGCCCAAAACCACAGTAATTTAACTAATTATTATATTAAAATACCGACACACAATTAACGTGTGGAACACTGTATCACTTCACCCCAATATATATATATATATATATATATATATAAGCCCTAATGATGAAAACTGTAACACTGTCCGAAATATTATCATAATAAGAATGAAGCGCTACACGGCATAATAACTCAAAAATGAATCATAATACTTAACAAACCCATAAAAGGATCTTTATTCGCACTTCGCTGGGCTTAGAACCACCGACTTGTAGACACAGTGCCCAGGATTTTACCGCATTGCTATGTAGACCACCGCAAGATTAAACAAAAACTAATTATTATACTGAAATACCAGCCCTAAGAAGAATAACGCGCTCGACACTGTATCTGCTCATCTGCTCTGATGATGGACACTGTAATGCTGTCCGAAACATAGGCTGAAGCATGAAGCACGACAATGTATAATAACCCAAAATGAATCACGATACATACTTCTCAGTTTAATGAAATTCTTTTGAACAATTTCCAGTTAAATCAAATTTTGTAACGTTTCCCAGTCTGTGATCACACTGTTCGTATTGAGAAGAAAAAATTATCACTAAAAAGATAATTATTCTAAATCGTAGAATTTTATTCTATTGCTAAGCTTAAAATTAAAAAATTCGTCTTCGTTACAATGAAAATAATCTCAAATTGTTCGCTCGCTCGAGTTTGAATACTTTTGTGCATCTTAATTAGGTAAATTGAGTATTGACAGAGATAACATGCAGGTTAGGTTAAAATTCTTCTAAATTATTATGTTTAAATATTGCTTTAATCGGTAATGTGTTTCTCGGACCCCGACTGCCATCCAGAGTCCATGGTATTGCTATCGCTGCAGCACCGGAGATGCACCGGGTTGTTGGTGCCTGCTTCTCCGTTGGATTCTTCGGCATTCATGCCTTCTCCGAACCCTTGCACCGGTTCGTACCGCAGATCCGGTCCGAGGCAAACTCCTTCGATAATCCCGCGACGGGATCCGCCCAGTTCTCCCGCTAACGATTCCTCCAAACTCTCGTGGATGCTGTTATTGAAATTGATGGTGAAATTACCATTTTGCACCATTTGAGCTATATTCGATTTGGAAATTGACGAAAGATCTCCGTGATTGTTTAAAATCTCCTCAATGTTTTTATTGCCGCGTCGTGAAATGTTGTTTTGTTCACTTATCAATTCCTCTAATGCTTTCGTACGCAAGATTTCGTTAGTCAGCATTGAATCTTCGATGGCTTTTTTTGTGAGCGAGACGTTTAATACATCCTGGTTAATTTTATCATCTAATATTTTTCTACGCAACGGCGACATTGACATGTTTTGATCTACATCTTCATTGTTAACTTTCCGGCGTGTAGTCAACGAGACATTTTGTTCGTCGGAACTTATTGAATCTTCACGTCCCTTTTTACGCAGCTGCGATAAAGAAACAGCTTGCTCCGCCAGGTTGTTATCTTCCATGCGTTTACGTCGCATCGGAGAACTTGACGCATTCGGAGAATCATTAATTGAATCGTCGAGGTTTTTACGTCGCATGGACGCAAAAGAAGAATTTAATTCATTGTTTAACGAGTCTTCCAATACGCGTCTTCGCAAAGGCGACATTGAAACATTATTCTGATCCTTACTGTCGTCTAAATTTTTCCGTCTAATAGGTGAAAATGACATGTTTTCATCGATCATTGATTCGTCGATAGCTTTGCGCTTCATGATCTGTTCATTCTTCTCATCTTTCATACGCAAACTGGCGATAGTTTGATTGACAGAACAATTAAGAATTGATTCTTCTAAAGCGTTTCTTCGCATGGACGCTAAAGTTGCTTCATCAACCATTTCTAAAGAGTTATTCAATATAGCATCTTCAATGACTTGACGACGCATTGTTAAATGATTCTCAATAGCATTTTCATTCAACATGTTTTCGTCGATAGCTTTACGCTTGTACGAGACGCACGCATTATCTAATGCGGCGTTGAAAATCTCTTCTTCGATTGTGTGCCGTCTGTTAAACTGTTCTTCTTGCAGTTCATCTAGATTTCGGCGTCGAATCTGCGCAAGAGACGAAGTTGCGCCTCCATAGTTAATGGGTTCATCTCTCCGTCTCAGGTTGCCTACAAAGTCCTCGTCACTGTTGGGCAAGCCGACACAGTTTGCCCTCAGGTTGACGGGGCTCCGGCATATGAAGCTGCTGCGATTAGGGCTCTGTCTGACCCGCATGCTAGCCCGGTCCATGTTTCCACTACAACTGTTGAAGTTCCCACTGTTTTGGCACATGCCGCCGCCGCCCATATGGCAAACACCGGCGATATTCTCGCCGTTATCTTCGCTGATGCGTCTGAGTATTTCGCTGCCTCGTATTAAGTTTTCGTCTTGCAACCGCGTGCACTCTGGATTAGTGCAATGTGAAAAGTTTCCAGAATTGTTCTGGCACATTTCTTCCTCGTTTTCGGAGTATTGCAGGTCACTCCTGGTGTTGGGATTATTCCTGATGTTGGATCGGCAAACGTTGTTCCCGCTGACTCCGGGATTGTCGCAACTTCTGATGTTGCTTCCTCTGTTGTTGGCCTCTCTGGATTGGTGAGCTGTGTTGTTTGGGTTTCTCTGCCTTCCCCTACTCTGAGGACTCTGACTGCAAGCTGCCATTCCTGTAAAATTATTAAAAAATTAAAACATTGACACAACAAGAAGGTAAGTGTTTTCTAGGGGCAGCCAGAATACTTCCAAGCATCGACAAACAATATCTGTTCAGATCATCGTGTATTGTCGTGTATTGGATCGTGTTTGGTATCTCCAAAATAAATTGGATTCCGAAAACATTTATCAAAAAAAAGTGTATTATCTCGTAGTCAAAAAATTGCGGAAGCAAATTTTTTTTAAATGGAGCAAAAAAAAACCAGCAAGTTTGCACAAACAGAATAGCTAACGTGATCGAGATCATTTTTTAAAAATTGAAACAGTAACAGATATTTAATATAGCAGTGTGCCTACTGGCTGTGACAATATGAAAGTATCGACGTACGATAGTTAAAAATGAAAAGAAGAACAACAATGACCACGCGCCGAAACACCGCGTCTCGGATCCGCGCCCGTCTATTTATCGAATCTCATATCTTGTTTTATTTGTCATCTATTCCCACAACATTATTACCGATCATAATAAAGACACAGTGAATCAACATCTATTCTCTCATTCCCTCTCTCTACCAATACCCACATAGGTACAATAGACAATTTAATCAGCTATGTACAGATGAATGAATACTTACGTCACAGATCGTTCAATTTCTACCAAGCTGTTAAATTGTATGCAGATCGTAATGTATGCATGTACAGTACTTCTTCTCTCGGTAATCCGTTGGTTGATTATCCAACAACTACTTTACCTGCCGTTATTTTTACTGGTTGAAAGCATAAAGCTCTATAAGGATAGTTAAAAATATAAAATAAATTTTTATGTTAAATTCAGTAGTTTAAAAAACCAGGTCACTTTTAATTTATGTTTCGTTAGTTAGTTTAACCCAGGCGCACACGGTTGACTTTTGTTACGGCAACAGTTTCGTCTCTGCTTTAAAATCCATTGCAGTATATATTATGTAGGTATGCACGCACACAAGGTGACTTTATACGGATTTCAATGGATTTTGAAACAGCGACGAAACTATTGCCAGACAAAATTTTTCTGTGTACGCATGGCCTTAGGTTCTGTTGAGTTAAGTTAATTTAGATGGCATCTTTGAACATAACTTTTATAAAATGTAGCAAATACCAGAACTTTTTTATTTCCTTACCAGGGTATTTTTAAGGAAAGGAAAAAGATGAGGGACGGGTATGAATCCATGCCTCCCACTGCAGTGCAAGGCAATCGATGGAGGACAAACCTCACCCCACAAACCCGGGCACCCTTGATAAGTCACAAAACTTAGCGAATCACTTGGGGTGATCTATGGCAGGGGTGTTGGTTATTCAATTAATGGGCAGGGATTAAAATTCTAACATATTATTGGATTAAATGTAAAATGTGTTACCTTCTGCGTTGATGTTGTGTCGATGCTTGTGTCGGTGGCTCCGAGCCTGGGCCTGCGCCACTCCCTCCGACTCGTCCGACGAGGAGTCACCCTGGGAGTCCATGGTGATACCCATGCCTCCTCCGCAGTACTCCAGAGCCTGTTCAATAAAAAGAAAACTTATTCACAAATCCCTTGCACTATCTATATACACCTCATTCTGTTCATCTGAAAATGCGTCTCACAGAATACCGTGTAAAAAATACAGTAAATCATGTTTAGAAAATGGGATTGGAAATGGGTTCTATTCAAAGAGTAAAAAATACCAGAGGTGCCGTTACGAACGAGTGGAACAAACCAACATGAGGAGCGAGGGGTGGACTTGTGCATCCCCCCTTCAGAGATTGGCTAATAAATTAATACAACGGTCCACAAGCAACTCGCATTGAAGAACTAATATTTGATTGCGATTGTGGGTAGGGTGTTTCAATCCCACCACCTTTGAGCACCACAACTCGGCTAGTTTCAGCCTTTGATTTGAGTTTTTGTAAGATAATTCATAAGTTAGTGTACCTTCAATGAAACATTGCAGCAACTGGATACGTCGGCAAAGTAGAGCTCCGATTCTCCACTCCTGGCCTGTTGTTGTCTACAAAATAAATAAATATTTAAATTGAATATCATGCAAGTTAATAATAACAATATCCTGTAAGTTAACATAACAATAAATTCTTATATTTTCATTTTATTTAAAATTTGTTGATAATCTAAACATCTTTAAATAAATATGATTTAAGATTTCCACGGCCAAAAGTATTTGGTTATTTGTTTTTGGGGTGTTATGGCGTGTTGCGCTAACTCCTTCTTTAGCCAACGTTTCGGACAACATTGCAGTGTCCATCATCAGAGCAGATGTGTTATCTCTCCCACTCTCTATGTCTGAAACGTTGGCTAAAGAAGGAGTTAGCGCAACACGCCATAACACCCCAAAAACAAATAACAAAAATCTCTAAATAGTATAAAATAAAGTCGCTATCCACGTCTGTCTGTTTGTGCGCTTAGTTCTTTTTAACTACGCAACAGATTTTGATAGGGTTTTCACTATTATTTAGAGAAATTCATCTGGAAGGCTTATATATATAATACATACATATTATATTCATGGAAAGTGGAGAAAAGTCTAAAATGAAATGCCGGGTACTCATTAGCTAGTTTACAATAATTATGAATTCGTAATTCGAAATTTATTTTGGCCCATGCACGAAAACTTTGTACTAATTATATAAATTTAGAAAATCTAAATCTGACAGGCTGGCCGTGGAGATAAAAAATTTCTAGTTATGCGGTTATACATCATCCTAATTCGTATTATTATTTCGTAATTCTGAATTTCACAGGCTGGCCGCGCCGGTAATTGGCCAAGATTTTCCAATCTGCACGGAAATATATTGAATTTTTTACGATTTTACTTAGGACGGGTTGTTTTGGAGAATTTGAACAATTCATCAAATTTCAACGTTCATTTCCGGGTTCTGTGAAAGTCCTATTCAAGTTCTGTTTTTATATCATTATAGGCTAGTTGATTGACAAAACTGAAATTAAAACAGAACTTGAAAAAATCTTTCACAGAACTTGAAAATCAACGTTGAAATTTTATGAATTATTCAATTTCTGCGAAACAACCCGTCCTTAGAATACCTACCTGAATTTGAAGGGGCAGCCGCAGAACACAATTTTACGACCATAAAAATAAAAAAAATACGTGATTAGAAATATGGATTAACGGGGTTCTACAGTAAAAGAAACATAACAAGGTGTATTGATGTGTGCTTACCTTTGTGGTGACTGTTTCTCGCACTGGAAGGCCAGGTTCTCCTCCCCCTGCAGCACAGTTTCTTCCACTCCTTCTGGAACTAATATAAACATACCATGTTAGCATACAAAGCCTAACCGCACCAACCGATACAACATAAAGTGAGAATGTGTCATTTACCTGGATGTTGATATTTCTGGCAAGTGTGCTGATGGACTTCCTCCAATTCTTCGGAGAAGTCTTCTGAAACTGGACAAAAGGTTTGACATTACTGTATAATATAATATTAAGAAAAATATTGGAAATTTTTAGATGATCAAATTTTTATTTTTATGTGTGAATACTGCACAAGAGTCTCAACTGCTACCAACCATCTGGAGCCAGTGAGACTATGGCATCTGGATGAGATGGGGAGTAGGAAGGTGAGGAAGTACCTGGCTATTCAGATATGTTCACTAAACACGGCTAAAGTCATTTCAAGCAACCTTTTAACTCTGAATGATGCCACCTTCCACCTTGGAATGTGCCCCAAATGTACTAGTTATTATTTTAAATTAGTAAATTGTGAAATATTATAACTCAATCAAATAAAATTTACTTTGTAAACTAGTGAAATTCGTAATTTTTCCTCAAAATGACAATTCCACGCACCTTTAAAAGGTGATTTAAAGTCATTAAAAGGTTACATATGTAACTATTTAACCTAGTTTTTGTTTTATCACTTTTCATAACTTTATAACACTTTTTATAGGTGTGTTGAATTGTCATTTTAATGAGTTATCTGATCACCGATTTTCTGGTTTTATAAAATAAGAACCTAAATTATTCTTTTTTCAATTTGGAGAAAAAAAAACAGCCAGCCACCACTTTTCTTGGTCCAAAATACCAAAAAATTTACATAACATCACTTTTGTTTCAAAATACCACCACTTTTCATAAATAATAACACTGCTTTTCTAAAAAGTTACCTGAAATTCGCCAAAAAATAATGCGAAATTTTCCAGTCCCTATCAATTGATGGTACCATTAAAAATTACAATTAGAAACGTAAATACTAAAATGATAATCTTTAAAATATTTTGTGATAAAAATTTTATAGGAAATATTCTTAACATGCTATGGCTGTGCTAAAACATCTGTTCTGCCGTGTGGTATCTTGAACAAGTTGTGATGAAGTGTTGAAATATGAAGCCCAATAAGAATTTAAAGAGAATAATATTTACCGGTGGGCCTATGTGCGTGTTGGCAAGCTCTCCTCTGCTGGGTGGTGGTGCTGGCACTGTTGGGTTGGCTGGAGTGGTGATGATGGCTCATCTGCTGCATGTGGTGGTGGAGATATCTGCAAAAAAACATACAGAATATATCATCACCTCGCTCAACAGACCTCATCACCTTCTTCTCCTATTCCAGTTGGAGAAAATTCAATTAAACATCGCTTCAGCAAGGCGACTCCAGGCGTCCCTGTCCAGTACTTTCCCGTACTTCCATGGTCGACTTTCAGCATAATGCTACCATGCAGACTATCAGCTAGACTCTAAAATCTACGCCTCTCCCTTGGCTACCCGTACTTGCTAATATGACCCCGCCAAATATCAGACGAGATATTGCAATTTGGGGATCTAGTGAGAGGCACGAAATGAAAGACGTGTCGTGAAGGTCACAGTGTTTATTGGTGAGTTAAGGTAGCCGTGTTGAGAGATGACGTAGGACTGATGTTGTATTCTCCGGATGCAGGCTGTGATGGCTGGTCAAGCGCGGGTCAGTGAGTCGACGCCGGGCGCTGGTGACCGGAACTCGATGACGGTCAGACACTGGCGAAGAACGTGGGTCTTCAGGTACTCCAGTGCTGACGGGAAGGCCGAAGGTGCGGTGGACCTTGTAGGCGGTTGAGCGGGAGGTGCGTAGACCAGTGAGGATGCTGCGTGTCCTCGTGGTGGTCATGGTGCATGGATGAAGCGCTGGTCAGATGCGCTGGAACCAGGGCGCTATGATCCGTTGTAGCGCTGGCCAGGGACGGCGGCCGGGGCCAAGGCGCTATGATGATGTCCCGATGGAGTCCATGATTGAGCCGGGCGGAGCCGGGAATATCGTCCTTCGCGCAAATAAGGTGCGCGGGTTATCACTCGCGAGACTTGTAAATTGTTGACGGCTGATTGATAACTGACTGACAGCTTGCTGCGTCGAGCTTATTTATACGGTACAGCCGACGGCAACAGTAGGTAGGCGGAATCGCAAATAAAACGGAGACACTCGCTCAGTCTGGGCCTTACTGGAACTTTCGGCGGCGCTGCTGTTACGCATAGGCGATTGGCTAGAACCTTCTAGCGAGTTGGTGTAATGTGCCAGATCGACCAGCGACGTATTGTCGTAGGTAGGTCGCGTTGTTTACGATTCGTTTTCGGTAGTAATTTGCAAGTACCTAAGTAGGTCGAGCTGTTTATTATTAATGAGACAATTCTGGATTGTTCTCTCAACGCCACAGCAACACTGAGGGAATACAAGAAAGCACTACAAAATAGCGCAATCTCCTTTGCATGATGATGCCATTGGTCACCCTGGATGCCGCCTAAAGTCGCGAAAACCATTCTGGGTGGAAGGAGAGAGGCGGCTCCGGGTAGCTCTTACTCCAGAAGATAGGTGACTGACATTAAAATGCCCATCTCGTACACGCCGTAAATACCCCACTGAGAGACAGACTGATGTATGGCAGTAGTCGACAAAATCCTTGAATTGTCGAGTATCAGATACTTGCGTATCCCTGTACCTTATACAGGCCTTAGATGGCTGGATGGTGTGGAGATTTATCTCCACACCATCTGATACTGCGGTATTTATACCGCAGCATCAGGCATAAACAACTGAAGATAAAAAGCAGGTGTTTACAGGAAGCGGCCAATTTTTTCAAAGGGTTGTAGCCACCACGATTTTTGTTCTTTAAACAGAACTCCAAGAATAACAACTACGTAGATATTTAATTACATACAATAACAGACAATGTGTAATGTGTAATAATGTATATTATTTAGTTTGTTTACCTGTGGTGAGGAGTGTAAGGGGGAGGTGGCCCTAGCTGCCAGTATCCCCCCGGTGAATTGGCACCAAACCCGTAAGCACTATCACCTGAAGAACTACCACCCACCCTAGAATATAAAGCAAAGATAATGCATATAAATATGTATACATACTTCCAATAAATACATACATAAATAAATCTTAGCATATAAAGAGATTTTCTAATAGATTAAAGAAATAAAACTAAAAATTATTAAGTTTTTGGTATTTTGCAGAAATTCAAAGGTAACATTCTCATCAAATGGTCAATCAGCGCCATTTTGTTTTTTAGACATTTGAAAGGTCTCTATTAAATGCCAAATTCAACTTTATATCAAATAGTGATCAGCTAACAAGCGCAACAACGTTACAGTTGTGTTTTACTAAAATGGCGCTGATTGGCTATTTGATGACAATGTTACATTTGAATTTTACAACTTGGAAAACCATAATTTAAGACTTTTATATAAAAATGAAATATTAGCACTGAAGAAACTGAACATATTGTTTAAATAACCACTCGAGTCATAATGTGTTAAAAAAAATAATTTGTGAGATTTTAGAATGTTCGGTTTTGGATTCATCCGCGATCATTCCAGAAATCATACCTCCGAATATTAATACAGAAACAAATTATGAACTGATCACAGTGGTGGTTTAAAGCCAATTAATCCACCTATATTTCACTGCCTATCCCATATTTATAGGTTTTATAAAAAGTTCAAAAATCATAAAATTTATAAACACGAGAATTCTGCATGTTACTTACCTTGTACTTGTTTGGGGCAATATTGAATACAGTAGAACCCCGTTAATTCGAACCCCGATAATTCGAAAAAACGCGTAATTCGAAATTTTCGCCAAAAAAATTTCCGCTGAAAAAATTTTTCATACAAAATTTTTTTTAATTCGAAATTCGTTAATTCGTAATTCGAAATTTATTTTTGTCCGCGCACGAAAATTTGTTCATGTAATTCGAAAAAATTTGATATTTGCGAAAATAAATCATATTGTTTTGTAAATCTGAATCTAAAAGTCAGCCGTGGCGGTAAAACGCCGAAAAATGTATTTTTACGTGGTTATACATCGTCCTAATAAGTATTATTATTTTGTAAATCTGAATCGATTTACACTGGAATGTCGTACTTTTTCAAATTTATTTCGAATATCCGAGTTTGAAGGGCCCAGAAAATACGTTTTACGCGGATATATGTCGTATTTTTACGAGTTTACACCAAATATCTGAATTTAAAGGGTCGGCCGCGACGAAACTCGATGCGAAATTTCGATTTACGCGTAAATGTATAGTATATTTATGAATTTATTTCGAATATTAGAATTTAAATGGCCCGCTGCGACGGAAATCGGCGGCGAAATCTCGATTTACGCGTAAATATATCGTATTTTTACGAATTTATTTAGAATATCTGAATTTTAAAGGGCCCGTTGCGACGGAAATCAGACGCGAAATTTCAATTTACGCGGAAATATATCGTATTTTTATTAACTTTACTTCAAATATCCGAGTTAAAAAATACGGCGCGACGGAAATCGGCCGAAAAATTACGATTCACGCCGAAATATGACATATTTTTACGAATTTTCTTCAAATATCTGAACTTAAAAGGGCCGGCCGCGACGAAAAACTGCCGATAAAATTCGATTTACGCCGAAATATATCATATTTTTACGAATTTACATCAAATATCTGAATTTAAAGGGTCGGCCACGACGGAAATCGGCCACGCATTCTCGATTTACACGGAAATATATCGCATTTTTGCGAATTTATTTCGAATATCTGAATTAAAAGAGCCGACTGCGACGGAATACGGCCGTAAATTCTCATTTTATGCGGAAATATATCGTATTTTTACGAATTTAAATTCAGATATTTGAAATAAAGGGCCGGCCTCAACGGAAAATTACTGCGAAATCTCGATTTGCGCAGAAATACATCGTATTTTTACGAATATCTTAATTTAAAGGGTAGGCCGCGACCGAAATCGGCAGCGAAATCTCGATTTACGCGTAAATATTTAGCATTTTTACGAATTTATTGCGAATATCTGAATTTAAAGTGCCCGCCGCTACGGTAATCGGCCGCGAAAATAAAGAAATAATTGGTATTAATACGAATTTACAACTAAAATACCACCCGGATTTGAAGAGGCGGCCGAGAAAATCGATTTTCGGCATTTTTTTTTTTTTTTTTTTTCATAAAATTTCGAATTACGTGGGAATTCGTTAATTCGAAATTTGATTTTTGATGTCCCGTGGATTTCGAATTAACGAGGTTCTACTGTATTACTATTTCCGTATATTGTCTATGGCCTACTGGAAATGTCTATATGTAGTCACAGACAACGCAATTTTTATTATGTAAACAGATGTTAAATTTTTAGAAAACAATAATAGTAATATAAGACATTATCTAAAATATGCATTTCATGAGAGGAACATAAGTGACATCTTTTGGCATTCGATAGAAGCTTAATCAAGCTAGTGACTTAATATTTTAGATTATTGCGAGAAGTTCAAAATAAATACATTTTAATTAATTAAAATCACCTACACAAACTTGGGTATGAATCTCTCGAGTGGTTATTTCATTGAAATTATACATGACAATATTAATTTTATGGTTTATAAATTTAATTACCAGGGAATGCAATAGACTACCATATAGTCTTTTGTTGGCAAAGAAAATACAAAATATATTATCGTATCAGATGTTAGTAGACAGGAACTGACCTTTGGTTAGAATTCCTGGGCCAAGGAAACCAGCTCCAGGGTGAGACTCGTCTCCCGGTGCCAGGGTTCGGAGAATACAAGTTGCCAACACGACCTGGAGAGAAATAAATAATTATTAAACTTCGGCATGACGAGACGCAAAACAAAACTTGTATTGCCATGAAGGGTGACTCCACGTTAAACAATGCATTTTACACATTTAATGTGCATTAACATTTGGCTGATTTATATAGCGCCGTTTTTGTGAAAAATCACCTCAAGGGTGCATAATATAGATAGTTTTATAAAAAATATTCACCAATGAATATTTTTTATTCTCTTCATTCACCAATGGTCAATAGCCAGGGTTGGACTGATTTATAGCATTGACGGCCGGCCATGGACGATGGATGATGTTACCTTACCTCTTACGCAGCTTAGGTAATAGCACGAGCGAGTGAGATGGCTCCCATCCCCCACGAGGCAGTCACCGTGTGTGTATAATGGTGGAAACAATCGTGGTATGGTTCCAGAGTGCAAAAAAAATTATTTGTGACAGTGATTTTTTTTAAGGTAGATTATGTGTCTATAAGTTAAGTGAGAATACAAAAAATACCAAAACCATAAGATTTCTTCGGAGGATGATTTTTTTTTTGAGTTTTGGAGATCTTGCAAGTCACCCCTGTTGGCAACGGAAAGGTTAATAATATAAACAGAAATAAAAAATTTCAATTAGCTCTCAGTAATGCAAATGGTCGCTGAGAGCTGTTATTATCTCATTTTAGCACGTTTTTGTGCTATTTCACTTTCAATAACCTCTCCTATTCTTGAAAGAGGGAGTGGGTTACAATATAGCTATCAACGGTTTGACTATTTATATAAACTTACCTGATGCCCAAATCCGGTGCTGCAGATCCCAAGACACGGCTGCAGCAGCTCTGCACTCGGCACAGCATTCACCACAAACCTGAATATAGGAAAATGTATGTATTAACGTGCATATTCAAATTCATTTTGCCTTATCCTATGCCAAAGAAATACCGCAACTTTCCATATTCCTTTCCAAAGAACCAACTTAACAAACTCCCAACCTCTTGTGCGATTGTGTCGACTATACAATATCCACTGTAGTGGCAAAATTCTGGACATTTTAACGACAGCCCCCAGAACTCAGAACTTTAAAAAATTCACGAATCTTTCTCATTTTCACTTGACTCAAACTTTATTGCAACTTGTTTTATTATTCATGCTTATTGTTTTATGTGTAAATATATAAATATTGTTGTACACCGTTATTGAACAGTTGATATTCATTCTATGTAATTTTTTAATATAATTTATGTTAACCGCTGTCTGTTGCGTACATATTAACCACTTCGTGGTCCATATTGTTTATTTACATGAACCGGTTTTTTCTAGTTCTGCAAAAGAGTGAGCAATTTGGTGCAACGTTTTGTTTCAGACTTAGGCAGAGTGTAACAAGCAAAATAAACTTTTGCAAATTTTCATCATGCCCAGGAGACAAGGAGATTTATATTAGGACAGGGCTTCCCTAACTGTGAGTCGCGACGCCCCGGGGCGCCGCGGGATCATCTCAGGGGCGTCGTGAGTCAATCTTTATAGCGAAAATTAGAAGAAGATCAAGTAAGTTCCCTGCTTTACAAGACATTCTACAAGAAAAATCGACAGAAATTCTCGATCCTTCTTTTAAAATAATATTTACACAGCACTTGTCATCATTGAGCGAACATTTTGAAAAATATTTTCCCGAAAATCTGGAGCAATATGACTGGGTTAGAAACCCTTTCCAGTCGACCTCACCATCAACACTTTCGACAGCAGAAGAAGAACAGTTAATAGAATTGTCCTGTGACTCCAGCCTTAAGCTGCAATATAATAAGGATAAGCCACTTGAATTTTGGAGCTCAGTTTATCAAGAATATCGTTCCATCAGCACATCGGTTTTATTACCGTTTGCGACATCATACTTGTGTGAGACAGGTTTCTCTGCAGTTGCAGTAATTAAGAATAAGTACAGATCAAAAATAAATTTAAAGACAGAGACGAGAGTGGCGATTTCAGCCTCGTTTTGAGAAACTATGCTCGGAAAAGCAAGCACATCGTTCTCATTAATACCAAAGAAAAAAATTGCTTATTTATCTTTTTTGTTTGCTTCCATTTTTGTTTTTATGTTGTGTTCTTTATTTTCTAATAAAAAATTTAGATACTATTTGGAGTTTTTCTGACAAATTGTGGGGGGGGGGGCGTCGCAAAAATATGGCAACTTCCCAAGGGCGTCACAGTTTAAAAAAGTTTGGGAAGCCCTGTATTAGGAGACAGTCTAATATGGAATTAGTTTTGTTGTTCGCCAGTGAAATTTGTTTTAATAAACTTAAATAATAAAAAACAGTAACATTAAGGTTAAAATCCATATTACACTCAAATTTCATCAAGCCCAACTTCATGGCTGTTATATCTCTGCCTTTACTTGCAGATTTAGTGTGTTGGGAACTCTTGATTAAGTAAAAGGTTCTTTACAATAATTTGTTTATTTACGTTACAATAATTATAAGTCTGGATTTTCTCTGTTTCTGTTCGAATTTGCTCCGAGTTTCAAACCAATTATAATTTATATAAAGTAACTGATTTAGAATACAGATGGCGCTAGTTTACACCTTCTTTAAAGGCAGCCAAATTATGTTATTTAAGTCCCAATTTTGATTAGGGAAGTCACTTCTCTTGGATAGTTTCTAGCTAAAGGAACCCAAAGTGACAAATATATTTCGCTCTCCGTTGGTGGAGTGATTTCCACAGAGTGTCGGTAGCAATATAAACTTTGGAAAAAACAACAATAAATTCGGTGTAATTTCAACTTCCACAAAGTGTTTTATTTAAAGAGGAATCTACCCTTTTGTTCTTAAGCCTAATTTAAACAGTTTCTGTAAGCTTGAGGTCTGACAAGGATACCCCACAGGCAATTGCTACACTCTAGCGACATCTGTCGGACTCTGGAGTAAGCTTTCTGACTGGTGTCATCTATCGCTTGAATACCCAACTTTTTACCATACATTACAATGGCGAACAACAAAACTAATTCCGTATTAGACTGTCTCCTAATATCTCCGTCTCCATAGGCATGATGAAGATTTGCAAAAGTTTCTGTTGCCTGTTACACTCTTCCTAAGTCTGACACAAAACGCTGCTCTTCACTCTTTTTCAGAACTAAAAAAACCAGTTCAGTGATATTTTGAGCAAGTTCAAACTTGCAGTGGAGGCACATCAGATGTCTGCTTGCCTCCCCCCCGAACGGGAAGTCACCAGTTACCAATTACCTGTGGTTGCTGTGAATGTGGCCGGGTAGTGCCCCCCTGGGTGGTGGTGGTGGTGCCAGTGCCGGCGGGGCGGTACAGAGAACGGCACCTTAGCTCCAATTGTTCCCAGTACATTTTCTTTCGTTCATGGCTAAAAATTCAAACAATATTAATATAAAACAAAATGTTTCCATTCCTCCAAGTATATAAATCCCTTCGTACATACGATAGAACGTAAGGGGTAAGTTAGACACATTGATGTTCTTGAAAACCAAATAAAGAGTAAAGTTATGCATATTTAAAATCAAGAGAATGGAATTCTTTACAGTGAATGTAATAGATCTAGAACACTAACCTCCCAAATGGACATGGATCTAAAAAACCCTGGACCGAGCAATTCGTCAACTGTTCGGGCATATAACCAATGGTTATTTTCAATAATTATACCTGCCTTGCCGTCCTTGTAAAGTTGTCACCAGGAGGGTAAAGTTGTCACCGTCTCTGAAAGGTTGCACTCCGAGTTCAGCGCAATACGCCGTGGAGTTTCTTTACGTGCTGGCAGAAAGAGGAGCATTGAGGAAACCAGGACCAAGGTAGGACTTTCATTATTCTGGTGGCATCCTCTCAACAATCCATTTCGTTCCCCTTTTCCTATTCAATACTTTAGGAAGAAACTCGCGGCCGGAAATATATCCGGTTATTTCCAAGAGCTATCGAAACAACAAAAATATGAAGCCACAGGGAGAGGGAGTGTTTGGAAAAAACCAAAACCTATGTTTTTTTTTAATTACATATCCCATTCCTCGTCTCATCAAATACCCCAAAAAAATCATAAGCCGTTATAACTCATTAACAATACAAAAATAAAATAATAATAGCTCATTATGCACCACTTTGCATATAAATCAGTTCAAAAGTTAGTCATACAAGATGGCTGCCAGGTAATTTCCCTCACCCTTGATTTGGCTTCAATGCCATTCATACAAAACCGTACTAATGCTCTGTCCAGGGATTTTTAGGTCCGTGCAAATGGAGGATTGAAATTAAAATGGTCTTCAGATAAAGACAAGGCCATGTGAACAGTCATGCTAAGAGTTATGATGACGTACCTCAGAAGCTGATAGGCCAGCATTGCCGAGCATATGCAGACCAGCACCCCGGCCACCGAGAGCCCGAATACCGCGCCCAGGCACTTGTAGAGAGCCCCGTGTACCGTTCCACAGTCAACTACTGCCTCAAACACGCACTTAACGCCTGCAAATTAAAAGTACATTACATAACATGAAATCATAATTAAATTTTATTGTTCAGACTCATTCTTAATATGGATACTAATTACCTAAAACAACACTTCCTTTCAACTTAATTACTGTAACAAACTATTTGTTGGAGGAAATGGAAAATAATGCATTTAACCTCCAATTTTCTCAAAATTAATATAAACATAATTTTCTGTTTTCAGTTTGCGGCCATGTTGCCTATCGTATACGATTTATGCATTTTAAGTAGGTACTAATGTATCGGAATTCTCATAACCTTATCTATTTTTTTTTAATTATCCAGCCTAAAATATTGTTTTTAGGCTCATTTTATAAATAATAATGAATTTTTTTTTTCAAAATCTTAAATCTCTGAAAGTTCTACGCCGATAGCTTTGAAATTTTGACACAATGTTGCGTTCGAATACGCGTATCATTTTATATACCTATATTAATTATGTAGATGTCTTCTGTGACAGGTAAAAACAGACTTTTTTTAAAAACAGCGCCTTCTGTTTAACTTAAAAACAAAACGAGCCAAGCAACGCGTGGCAGGGTACAGCAAGTAATTTTAAAGAAAACTAAAATAGGTTACTAAGAATGAGTCTGAACAGTAAAAATTTACCATTAATTTTGTAATAAAACAGATGAAACCATCTGCACAGCATCCCTAAAGATGACATGCCACAGGGGTGGCTGAACCCTTAGATCAGTTGTTCACTGACCCCGAAAATTTTAAGAAGATATAGTTATTAAGGTATAGTATATTATTTATACAAACCAAAACAACTGGTCATGTTCTTAATTAATTGTAATACCTAACTGCCAAATAGCAAGCAGCAGCAGTAGTCAGTCATAGCTCCGATATTAGTATTAGTAAAATTAAATTGAATACCTTCTTCATCTTCAGCGGGATTCTGTCCATCTGTGAGGGCGGAGTAGCAGGTGCAAGTTCTGGTCTTTTCTGTGTACACACACTTCCTCAGTGTCTGCAATCTGTAACACAAAAATATTTAACAACATTCATAACAATAGGTTACGAATACCTGACAATATTTGAAAATCTCCTACTACCACCACAATAAACAGAAAATCTTGCTTGTATTGTGATGGAGGCTTAGCCAGCCGAGGAATTGAACACACCAGGGTGGAACCCAAAAGCGATGACAACTAATCCACTGACCAGTTGAATATCAATATGTATGTATGTTAGTTTAGTAAGTCATATATAGTAGTATGTATTAAGACCTCCTTGGTCATAAATTAATATGTATTAGTTTTATGTCACTACATAGTTATAAATCTTAGTTGTATGTAAGTCACCAGTTATAAATCTTAGTTGTATGTAAGTCACCAGTTATAAATCTTAGTTGTATGTAAGTCACTAGTAATAAATCTTAGCTGTAAGTTATTAGTTATAAATCTAAGTAATAAGGTTAAATTAATTCAAAAAGTACCCTTGAGGTGATTTTTCCACGAAAACGGCGCTATATAAATAATCCAATTTTTATTATTATAATTAGCGCTGTTACCTGTTCATGTGTATGACGGTGGTGGTGATGGTGACCAGGACGCAGGTGAGTGCACACACCAGGCAGCACGCTCCGACCACCTTAATCTGCAACGTTTCAACCTGCTCAATCCACAATGGCCACATTATACTACAGGACTTACGAAAATCACACATATTACATTATTACATACCAGAGCAGACCCGTGAAAAACACATTCTTGACAAATCAGTTCCAATTTTAAAAATGACAAATAAAATAATTTTCCCTTAAAATATTATATTACAGGTACACAATCAGTTTAAATTTTGAAAATGACACATTAATTCAAAGCAAATCCGAGTTCATTGAACTAGAATTAAACAGGCAGGCAGACACGCAACCGAAATTAGTATGTTTGATATTCACAATCATAAAAATAAAAATATAAATTTTGTACATAATAGAGATGATTAGGCTAGCTTAATAGTTCTCGGTATGCGGTACTTGACGGCTACGCTAAAACTAAATGATGAAAACCACATTAACTAGTTATTATACTGAAATATCTGATTGACGCGTGAAATATGGTATCATTTCTACATACATAAACACACACTTCACCACAATCTAGACATCTGCCTCGGAACATTGTAATGCTGAGTGAAAAGTTGGCTAAAGAATGAGGAAGGGCAACATGGCAAAATAACCCAAAAATTAATCACTAAAATACTTTTGGCCGTGAAAATCTCAAATTACGTGTTTAATAATCAAATATATGTTTTATAATCAAATACATGTTGTTTAATCAAATATATGTTTATAATCAAATATATTTTTCAAAATCAAATATATGTTTATAATCAAATATATGTTTTATAATCAAAAATATTTTTTATAATCAAATACATGTTGTTTAATCAAATATATGTTTATAAACATATATATTTTTCAAAATCAAATATATGTTTATAATCAAATATATTTTTCAAAATCTAATATATATTTATAATCAAACATATATTTTATAATCAAATATATGTTTATAATCAAATATATTTTTCAAAATCAAATATGTTTTATAATCAAATATATGTTTTATAATCAAATACATGTTGTTTAATCAAATATATGTTTATAATCAAATATATTTTTAAAATCAAATATATTTTTATAATCAAATATATTTTTCAAAATCAAATATATGTTTATAATCAAATATATATTTTATAATCAAATATATCTTTTATAATCAAATATTATGTTTTATTATCAAATATATCTTTTATAATCAAATATATGTTTTAGAATCACATCATCCGGCACCGGTGCATAGTCGGGAAACCCGTCAAAGGCACGCCCAACATTTGTACACAGTTGACATTTGTCAGATGAGAACGGGCTTTTCTACGACTCGTCAACTCTATATTTCCTCCCTCCTATAACATGGGTCTCTTCAAGACCCAGGTTCACTCCTTCCTTTCTACAAAAAGACTCTCCACACAACATCGCCAAAGATATCGTAGGCTCTGAGGGAAATTACTTTTCTCAAGGCTTCCTTTGTGGAGTTGACATTAAAAAAAAAGATTTAAAGCACAGCGATCCATGACGATTTCCGACGTGAAAATATGGAGTTAAATAATGAAATATAATTATGTTGCAGATATCTTCTCACTGGCGATTCAGTAATATTGTAACAATTCATTGCCTGGAAATTAAACTTATAGTGAAAAAGGGAAGCAGAAAAATGATTTGTACATACCAAATAACTGTAGCGATTTCTCCTCCTTGCCAGACTCATTATACAAAGACCGGTAGCCACCAACTGAAATGTATACATATATATAAATATATAAATACACATGGTGTAATAGCGCAAGGCATATGGGGTAGGTTACAGATTAAATAAACAACAAATTCAATTCAATTTAATTTTGATTATTCATTTCAAAAACATTACAAAATTGTTAATTTCAATGCGTTTTTAAAATATTATTGTAATAAGAATTCTTAGATTAATAATATTAACAGTGTGTATATCAACTATACCAGTGATAATAGAGCTTGCCTTTTAAAGGAAGCTTCATTGATGCTAAACATGTCGATATTCGAACTGATTCTGTTCAACAGCAAGATTGCTCTCCCCACAGGCATGACCTGCAGGCAAGTTAGTTCTGCAGGCCGGGAGATAAAATAGTCTATGTTGTCGGTGACGTAGATAACCATCGGGAACATAGAAATGAATGCTCTCCATGATGGGCGAGTTTTCAAACCATCCACGAATCAGTCTAAAGAAATGTGTAGCAATGCGCCCATCTCTCCTGACCCGTAGATAGTTCATTCCGAGCATACCCAAAAGAAAGTCAGTGGGATATAGCCACGGGTAGTAAGTATGATATGCAATAGGGGTGACAGGAACAAACTAACATGAGCAGGACGCTGGGTTGGTTGTGGGCATGAACAAACAAACAAACCAACACTCAACTGAACAAAAAAAACACCATGTAATATATTTATAATTATTTCAGAAAAAACACTATTTAATCTATAAATGGAATAAAACAAAGTCACTATCCGCATCTGTCTGTTTGTGCGCTTAGTTCTTCTAAACTTTTCCCCAAGCGCGCCCCTGCACAAGAACTATGCAACGGAGTTTGATAGGATTTTCACTATCATTTAGAGAATTTCTTACGGAAGGTTTATATACAATAATACATGGATATTATATTTATAGTAAGTTAAGTAATGTCAGCTAGTGTATTAATAAATACTTTTATATATTATCAATACTACTAAATTTTAATAATATGCAAATGAAATCCTCAGCACGGGAGATCCCAGTGAGGTATATCATTACATACATTTGTTACAGAAATATAAGATGATAAAACACTTATTATATATTATATCTACCTTTCAGTGATTTGCTAATAAATATATCTAGTCAGTCTGCAGGCATCTCACATTGCAGTTAGTTATTTGCAAGAATTTTTGTATTTGATAATGAAATCTGAATCTTGCGAAAAAAGCAAACTTTTTTACAATGGTGAGCTAATTCCAAGCCATCCCTTTTTTTTCAGTCAATATGGAATGCAAATTTGGCTATAGGGCGGGTCTATTAATTGCGATGTCAGTGTAAGAGACAATGTATGAATATGAATGAAGCAAGGAGTGTAGGCCAAGAAGAAAGGCGTGATGGTTAGATAGATAGGTAGATAGACAGATACCAACCATTGTAAGACAGACTCATACTCTTTTTCATTGGGTGAAACATAAAATGGACATTAATTATCACTGTCTCACCATAGCGGCCGGCACCGGTGTGGGAATGGTCTCCAGGTGGTGGAGACTGTCGGTGTGCGCCCTCAGCAGCATGGCAGCGGCCAGCAGCAGCCCCCCGAGCAGGCACGCCGTCGCGCCCATGCCCAGGCACCACCACACGTACTTGCGGGGGCCCGGGGCGGCCGTCACCGCGCCACTCGACGGGGCCGGGGGGTCAGAGCGCGTGGAGCCGCCTGAACGGACAAAAGTAATGGAAAGAATGATATTAATTCATACGGAAAGGACACAGTTATGTCATCTAAGAGAACAAGGAAATTCAAGGCAAGATAACACAATTTCATAACCTTTCAAAAACGGGCTTTTAGTTTTCGGTTACGTTCAGATATATTCCCCCAGTAAAAATAAATGCCGCCAACGGGAATTGAACCCGTGCCTTCTGATGTCCGGTCAGGTGCTCTGAAACCACTGAGCTATGTCGGCTTATTTCCAACCCGCCAAATGATTCAATATGTACTAGTACCTTAATCAACAATTGCTGCTTATTATATTTTTTCCACCTCTAAACAACCAACTTTATTTTTGTAGGAAAGGCTTTGTTAGTGATAAATTTCTCACTAGATGGCGTCGAATTTGTATTGATATTTCAGGCAACTAATTATTGCTTATAATTATTTGTTATGCTTTATGCTATGCATAAAACCTTGTCTCGTAAACATTAGTTTATCACTAAAAAATAAAGATATATTCCATTTATTTGGATATTATTGCTAAGCGGAAATACACACAAATTCTCCGAGCTGATGACAGCGTAGAAAGTAAAGATTCGTATAACTGATTTTTGTAAATTGGACTATGTCATTGAATAAATCAATGTGTCATTTTATGAGAAAGAGGAACAATAAAGCGAAAGGGTTACAATAGTAAATTATAGTTAGTATTGTTAAAATTTGGAAGCTGTCCAAATGTTCCATTTTAGATAGTGAAGTTCTCTGAAACTTACAAAAATCACTTGATTGTTAAGAATAATAAATAAATCCGTCACCTTGAGTGGCATGTCTTGGGCGGGGGCGTGGTGGGGGCCGGGGAGGCAGAGCAGGGGGCCGCTGCTCCTTGCCGGCGGCGGCGGGCCCTGGAGGCTGCGGGGACGGAGGCCCCCCGACAGAGGCGCACTCCGCGTACTGGGCGCCCCCGCACGAGCAGGCCACATGGTACTGGAACGGACATATATCATCACACAACTGGCCAAAACAATAATATTTCACAATACGGACAATGAATACTCCATCTGCTCCCATGGTAAAACACTGCGTTAGCATTTGAATATTCAAGTTATTTACAAATCTCTATTATGAAAAGGTTTTACATAGAAATCTTAAGTATTTCTTATATATATTCTCTAATATTATTATTCAATTTCCAAAGAAACAGTTTATTTATAAACAAGTTCTGATGCGTAGTTATTATCATGCGTGACAGCTGTTTCGCCATCTAAAGGCTTTATCATAGTAGCTAATTACACAGCAGCACTTGTTTTTAAATTAACTGTTTTTTTGACAATTGAATCATAATATTATTGAATACATAAAAAAACCTTAAAAAAAAAGAATGCATGAAAAAAAAATGAATTAATGATGAAAGAAAGAAATAGTGAATTAAACAAATAATGAAAGAAAGACTGAATTAATAAAATAAAATAAGAAAGAAAATTAAAGAAAGAACTTGTGAACTCGTGGAACTCCCATGTCGAGAATGTAAAATCCAAAATTTCCCCGATAACCGGTGTACTCTATCGACTCCAAGGTGTACTCCCCACATCTTTACTGCGTGCAACATATTATGCTATGATCCACTCCCACCTGAGTTATCTAGTTAGTATCTGGGGAACCAAAACAAAAAAAAAAGTTCCGAAATACAAGTAATTCAAAATAGAGCCGTACGTAATATATATAATCTGCCATGGGATACACATGTCAAAGATATATACTCACAGACACAAATACTTCCTTTTACAGTCCTGCCAAAGTATAACATCACAACTGCCATTCTACAAATAATTCAACACTCCTCACACACCAACACTAAACCAGTCTTTAATTCTGACATACACCAGCACAAAACACAATCACAAAATCAAATACATTTATCGTCATCTACTTACACAACCAAATTTGGAATTAACTCCTTACAATACATTGCACATAAACAATATAACGCATTACCTAGTAACTTAAAACTTCCGGCAACGAACAAAAAAACATTGACAAAAGCTCTTAAAAGCTATTTCTTTAGCAGTTTCATAAATGACTAACACAATCTTTCTCTGGAACTCCATAATAACATCTGCGTTTATTTATTTTAATGTATTTTATTTATTTGCCTTGTCCTTTCTAATGTTGTCTTTCCCGTAATGAGTTTTATAAACTCATTGGGAATAATACATTATTACTTTGTTATCATTTTGTAATGTATTATCTTGTAATAAAAAAAATAAAAAAAATAAAAAAAAAACTAAAGCAAGAATGAGAGAAGGAATGAATGAATGAATTAAATAACGAATGAACGAAAGACAAAAAACTAATAGAACAAGAATTAAAGAAAGAATGAATGTAAAAAAAAGAATGAAGGATGTGTGGGTGGGTACCTTGTGCAGGTCACTGGAGACGCTGGCGGTGGAGGCGGTGGAGGGGTCGCAGTCAGCGCAGGGCCCGCGGCGCGACATCTCGCCCTGCTCCCGCTCCCGCTGTCTGCTCTCGCTACCGTTAGCTGCGCACCATCCATCACTTGACAGCCATTGCCATCATATCTGCCGTCGCTGGTGCTGATGCTGGTGCTGAACAACAACACAATACATTATCTATTATTAATCTAATTGACTCATTGAATGCGCTAAATTATTAAAATAACTATGAACTCGAGAATCTTATTTATTTATTTATTTGAGGAACATAAGCAGTCTTAGCAATACAATATGCATAAGAGGATAACAAAAAAACAGACCAATTATTAATGTTCACAGATAGATATTCAGAAACATAAAACTAACCTGTAAACTAGAATATTTAATAAAAATAGAAAAAAAAAAACAGAATAAAGCAGCAAATAAGAAAATTCTACAATAAACAGCAATAAAATAAATGTGATTATAACTATACTTAAATAGACTTGGGTTGGAACGGGAAAGGGAAGGAGAGGGATAAGGAAAAGCCACGCAAGTAATATTAAAATATTAGGTACAATCAATTTAACAGTCGTGAATATGAGTTAGAATGTGATACAATGAAATTCTGTAGTGATAGTAACTAGCAGCGAATATGTCAGCACGAGTTTCTATATTTGCAAATTTATTATTATAGTAGTTACATGTCCTTTGCATAAATTCATTTCGATTGGAATTGGTATTGCATCTATCAATGTAGAAAAGGGTATTTTGTCTGCTGTATCGAATTGGCGCATGGAAATTTATTTTGTTCAGCAACTCTGGGCAGTCAACTTTAGAGTTAATAATTTTATACAAGAGCATCTGATCAGCGACAATCCTCCTGTTGAGTAGTTTCGTGATTCGAAAATGTTTCTCTCGATTTCGTCGTAAGAGTTGTATATGTTAAATGATTTAAAATTGAGGAATTTGAAAAATCGTTCCTGAACTCTTTCTAACCTGTTAACATAAACAATATAGAGCGGGTTCCAAACCGGTGAACAGGTGAGGACGAACATGTGAATTGTAGAGAGTCAGATATGTCTCAGTATTTTTGAAAATTTTGCATGTTCTCAGTACAAAACCTAGACTTTTTGATAACAATGTTATCAACGTGTTTATCAAAGGTAAGTTTAGAGTCCAAGAAAACCCAGAGATCACGTACATAGTCTTTATTTGTTAAAATCGATCCAGAAATGGTGTAATCATGCAGTATTTTCACACGGTTACGTGTGAATGTGAATAAATTACTAGCTGTACCCCGCCACCCGTTGCTGTGACTCAGTCTGACGCGTATTGCTTAAACGTCCAATAGATGGCGCTGTTTTAAAAAAAAGTATATTTGAACAGATGGGGCCATGGGGTTTTACCAGTCACAGGTGAAATATATAAAATATAGGTATATAAAAACACACGCGTATTCGAATGCAACGTTGTGTCAAAATTTCAAAACAATCGGTGACATACCTTCGGTGATTTAAGATTTTGAACAAACGAACATTTTTATTTATATAGATAGATAGTAGGATTCTGTAGGTTTCAAAGACTGCAATAGACTGGACAAGTGAAAAAAATCGAGGAAGAGGTGAAGGCGTGGAAGCGGTTTTGGTCAAAACTTTATAAATTTATTGATGAAAATGAGGATGAAATGAGAGTAAAATGATGATTTAACCCCTCAAGTCTAGACAAAAAAAAATCACATCATCGAATATTCCCATTTGAAATTATTTTTTAATTTTACAAAACAAACCTCACTTTTTTCGTTTTATTTAACCCTTTCATACCTGAATTAGATTTGGTAGAGTTATTTGAAATAAAAATTGTTTTTTGTTATTTTTTCAATAGTTATTGTTATTTTCATTTGAAAGAAAATTGGGCCTCAAAAGTTCTGTTAAACAAAAGGTTTTATTAAATTTAAAAAAAAAACATTTTTTTTTTTTATAGTGAATACCTCACAAGAGTCCCAACTGCTCCCGTCTGGAGCCAGTGAGACTATGGCATCCCCAATTGGGGGATGTTGTGAGGCTGAAGGTAAGTGGGGAAGGGAAAGAGGAAGGTGGGGAAGTACCTGGCTATTCAGATCTAGTCACTAAACACGGCTAAAGCCATTTGGAGCAACGTTTCAATTCTGAATGGTGGTCTTACACCAGGGCGATACTGGTAGTATCTTCCACTCTGGAACGTGCCGCAAATATACTATATATTATTTTAATTAATTAATTGTGAAATAACACAAATTAATCAAATAAAATTTATTTGCGCACGCCGGGTTCGAACCCGCGACCTTCGGAATGGCAGAAATGGAAAATGGAAAATGGCAAAAAAGAATATAAATTAAACATTGTAAAAATACTTCAAAACTTATATCACAAAAAAAAACAAGGAATAAAAATTGGTCGAGATTCAACACAAAATACATCTTCAAAAATATAAAAAAATAACCCGCAAAAACATAAAAAGTAAGCTTTTTATACTTTAGGTACCTTTTTTATAATGTTTTTGAAAACTAAAAAAAATGGTTTGACTGATGACTGAACCTTCTTACCCAAGAACTGGAGTGGATAACTCTACCGATCTCGCCAAATGCCGATTATTTAGGACAGACATTTATTTTGTATATTAACTGCTGTAATGTCATCCGATTTCAGAGAAATGCGTATATGTCCGCGTGTGTGTGTGTGTGATTGCCACTAAATAGATAGAATGAATCGTCATCGACAAGGAGACTTTCTGTCGAGTTTCAGCTGTCGGATGTCGGTGGGTTCATTCCGCTTCCGAGATGTGCATTCATTCATTCCCGAAAACAAAATCAAATACCTAGGTCGGTCATTCCCAAAGTGGTCTATATCGAAACCCACAGTTTATGAAATAAACAATTGGGGGTCCATGAGATGTAAATAGGATCCACGATAGTGGAACTTGCACATTGATACCAGTAGCAACAAACTTGTACCAGAGCTTCGTAAGGAATTTCTGATATGTTGACAAATTGCCCGAAATGTAGTAAAGGATACGAAAATCTTCTGGGGAATTATTATTCCCGAAATTCCCTAGCCACCTTCATCCCCCATGGATTTTAAGATATTGTGGGGAATTATTCTTCCCAAAATACCCTAGCCACCTCTATCCCCCATGGGTTTGAAAATATTGTGGGGAATCATTCTTCCCGAAATTCTCTGGCACAGAGTAAATGTAATAAAATAAAATAAAAGAAGACGCATTTTTCGTGTTATTTAATAAATTACTAAGATATTGTGTTTTCTGTGTTGTAAAAAAAGTTTTTTTTACCTTCACCTTCATCCCCCATGGATATTAAGATATTGTAGGGAATTATTCTTCCCAAAATTCCCTAGCCACCTCTATACCCCGGGTTTGAAAATATTGTGGGGAATTGTTCTTCCCGAAATTCCCTAGCCACCTTCATCCCCTATGGATTTGAAAGTCTTCGGGTGAATTATTATTCCCGAAATTCCCTAGCCACCTTCATTACCCCAATGGATCTGAAAATATTATGGGGAATTATTCTTCCCAAAATTCCCTAGCCACATTCACCCCCAATGGATTTTAACATATTTTGGGGAATTGTTCTTCCCGAAATTCCCTAGCCACATTCACCCCCAATGGATTTTAACATATTTTGGGGAATTGTTCTTCTCGAAATTCCCTAGCCACCTTCATCCCCAATGGATTAGAAAATATTGTGGGGAATTATTCTTCCGTAAATTCCCTAGCCACCTTCATCCCCATGGATTGGAAAATATTGTGGGTATTAAACTTCCCGAAATTCCCTAGCCACCTTCATCCCCCATGGATATGAAAATATTGTGGGAAATTATTCTTCCTGAAATTCCCTAGTCACCTCTATCCCCCATGGGTTTGAAAATATCGTCGGGAATTATTCTTTCCGAAATTCCCTAGCCACCTTCAATCTTCATCCCCCATGGATATGAAAATATTGTGGGAAATTATTCTTCCTGAAATTCCCTAGTCACCTCTATCCCCCATGGGTTTGAAAATATCGTCGGGAATTATTCTTTCCGAAATTCCCTAGCCACCTTCATCCCCCATGGATATGAAAATATTGTGGGAAATTATTCTTCCTGAAATTCCCTAGTCACCTCTATCCCCCATGGGTTTGAAAATATTGTCGGTAATTATTCTTCCCGAAATTCCCTAGCCACCTTCATCCCCTATGGATAAGAAAATATTATAAATACCGAAACTCTTTCTTGAACAAATGATTAATTTTACTGATCTGTCTAGGACCTAGGAGTCAAAAGACTTGCGACTTCAGTTTTCATTCACATCACACGTTTTTCTATGAAAATATTATATAAAGGCTTTTTCCGTTTTTTTCTTTCAAAAATATATCGACTCTAAATATACTGGTAGAATTTCCGTACATATTTCGGATGCCGTGTGGAGGGTCTTTTTGAGGAGAGGAAAGAGTAAAAATGGATTTTGAAGAGACCAATGTTGTAGGAGGGAGGAAATACAAAAGCCGGCAAATCGTTCCACAGTCGAGCTGTTGAACTCAAGAACGAATCGTAAAAGCGACTATCCATTGTAATACCTGACGCCTGTGCTCTAAAGATAGCAATCCGTCTGTTGAGATAGAGTAATCTATCAAACGGACCGCCCGTTTCTGCACGTCAATTTTTCAGGTATTTTGGGGCTTCGGACCAGAGGTGGTTGCCAAATTCAACAATGGGGCGCACTCGCGATTTGTACAGGGTCAGCGGTTGTATACTTTTAAAGTATCTGTACAGTACACCCATCTTATGTGAAGCTAGCTTGACTCTGGCCTCGATGGAGCCTCCTTGCCTGAGCTGATCACTTAGAGTTAGGTAGGCGATACATTACGCTACACGCATCATGGCTTCGCCTATTTCAGCATATGGCTCGCCATACATACATACATTTCGATCCCTTTTAGACGTAATCAGACATAATTGGGTCTTTGGAACATTAAATTCGACTAGGTTATTCTTACCCCAAGAGGAAACCCTCTCGAGGTAACCGTCCATTGTCTGCTTCAAAGCTCTCCGAGCTGTTGGAGTTTGTGTATCCTTTGGGGGCTTGTCAAACAAATGCTATCATCGACTGTACTGTCATCCGCGTAACAGTGAATTGGTGCACATGACAAAAGGTCATTGATGACCAACAAAAACAAAGTCGGAGATAGAATCGATCCCTGTGGGACGCCAGCATTTATTGAGTATGAGCCATCGGCAACCGTCTGAATCGACCTTTCCCTCAAAAAGTCAGCAATCCACGTACACAAGGATGCGGGAAGTCCGTAAGAAGGCAGTTTGTTGAAAAGTCCTCGGTGCCAAGCCCGGCCATAGGCCTTGGAAATGTCAGGTGCAACCGTTTGGGTCTCACCGTAACGTTCCAGACACCGCTCCCAAACATGGGCCGTATACGCGAGAAGATCACCGCACGAGCGGTTCCGCCTGAATCCGTACTGACGGTCGATAATAATTTTGTTCTTCTCGAGATATGTGAGCAGTTTGTCGCTGAGCACACTTCCATATAATAGATGGGTTCGCTATGGGGCGGTAGTTGGCCGGATCGGAGCGGTCACCCTTCGGAATAGGATGAATGAACGCTTCTTTCCATCCAGAGGGTACAGAGCCAGATTTCAGGGACATGTTGAAAAGCTCCGTCAAAATTGGAGCAATTTCTACAGCGCACCTCTGCAATACTAGGGCAGGTATTTCGTTAGGCCCGCTAGCTTCACTAACATCTTACTTTATTTACTAACTAAATCGAAGGTCGAGTTGTGCACTGTCGAGGGTGCATCTTTTATTGTATTTATTTGTCAGCAAAAAATAAATCGTAAGTATTTGTATAAAAGAAATAAATACAATAGGACATTGGCAGGTTAAAATGATAACAATATATTTTATATGAAACGAGCAGGTATGATTCCAGACAAAAGAAAGGCTAACATAGGATAACAATAAAAGGTAAAAATAGGTATCTAGGAACAAAAATCCTACCTGAGCATTAGTTTAAGGTACCTACCTACCTGCAATGCAATAGTTTTTTTTCAAAATTTTGAAATCAGCACAAAAAAAACTAACCCTCACGTTGTTTCCTTGTCTGATTTGAAACATACTCTTTTATTTCATTCGCATTCATGCATTGTGTCATACATGCTCTTCTGTTCGTGTAACTCTTGGCATTGCCCGACTCAAGTAAATATATAATAGTATGAATGTGAGTATCGCACAAGAGTCCCAACTGCTCCCAACCGTCTGGAACCAGTGAGATTACACGGAGAAAAATGAGTATTGTTAATTAAATTTCTCTTCAAATTATTGGTAGTCAGGTTTAAAACGGGATTTTAGGCCGTTTCCTAATAAACTTTTAATAAATTCCAAATATTTTGCAACACCTGTTCATGCACCTGCATTTGCCTTGATAATACACAATGACGAAATGCGGGTAGTAAAATTATTAGGATTTTTATGAACACGTGTTCCGAAATCGTGATAGTATATTCGTATTTTAATAAAAGTTTATTAGGAAACCTGTAAATTCATTCGTTAAGGACCTGAAATCCCGTTTTAACCGGATTACGAATAAATTGAAGAGATTCTTAATAAATTAGCAATATTCAATATTAGTAATTTTTCTCCGTGAATGGAGTAGGGAGGAGAAAGAGGTAGGTAGGGAAGCACCTGACTATTCAGATTGTAGGCATCATGCATCCTAACCACTATGCAGGGACCTTTGATTATATAAATGTCTAGATAGAGTGTCGCACTGTTATTCCGACAGAAAGAACAGGCCAGATTTGAAATATTTGTGTGCGTGTCACGCACACAAGTATACGCAACTTATATCGTTGACGTAAGCGCTTAACGTCACTGTAGGCGTATTGAGTGATACCAGCTCCCTAGTATTTCCCAAAAAAGTTGGGAAAAAATATGTTTCGATTTTGCGGGACCTATAATTCGTTTAATTTTGAATTCATTTAAGTAAGATAGTTTTCTACATAAATATAATGATATAAATGAAAAGAAAATCATTGTTAAAAGAGATTTATTTTTATTTGATTATTTTTAACAAATAAACAAGAAATACGGAAAATAAGAAACATACATTCCTAGACGCTGTCAAATGGCCGGCAGGTATCGCTGTGTCTAAATTTAAATTTTCAACTTTCACATTTATAATATTATTATATATAGTGTACTTTGGGTAATTATTAATTAAAACCTATATTAAAATTAACAACGCACTCATGGGATTTTTTTTTATTTACTAGATTCTTATATTTCTTAAAGAGATGAATCATTTAAATTTACTGAATTTTAAGTTAATGTTCTTTATAAATAGAACGGCGTCATTTGCGCCTTGCAATTTTTACCTTATGTGGGTATTTTAATTTGAAGAACAGGCAACCCTGTAAACAATGCGTCAAAATATGGCGTTGTCAAGACGATGGTAAGACTAAATTAAACTATTAAAACTGAATTGTTTCTTTAACTAAATGGTTATTATATGGCTTTGAAAAGGTAACTTACCTATGATAGGTAACATTTTTAGTTATTTTCAATTGTCCTTTGTAATTTCTGCACACTGTTATAGCGCAAATCGTCATTTTCAAATGTCACACAACACGTGTTTACCGCACAGCGATAGTTTCGCAACTGAGCGGACTGAACGAGCTTATCAGCCAACAGTTGGCTGATATTTTTTTTGGCGTTTCGTCTCTCGAACGCTCAATCTAGACATTTATATAATCAAAGGCAGGGACATTGGGGGTCTAGATTATTTTTATAATAAATTTAGAGTCGTTTAACCAAAAAAACAAGAGTCCTTATGAGAGCCCTGAAGGAGTAACCATATGTTACTTATACCAGGGCGGGTAAGCTGTGAATAACCTCCAGTACTCAGATCTCGTCTCCGAATACGGGTAAAGCCATGTCAAGCTATGTTTCGATTCTGAATGGTGATCTTTTACTAAGCGACTCTTGCAATCATACAAGATAGCAGGCAATAAAATTAAGATTATGTAGATAGTTTATTAGTCGAAGTACAGTTAAAAATATGACCGAAGGGAACAGGGTCGGATCAGCTCAGTGCTAGACTGGCTAGACCAAAGCCTCGGCAATGACCGAATCGTTATATGATTTTTCTGTTTCAAATTTTGCGTTTGTGTCGCTAATATTGACTTCAGTGATTGGCGCTATTTAGTGGCTCTTGTATTTTATTACGCAGGTGGAGATTTTCTATGGTACTCGCTTGCAAATTCAAACACGTTTTATTTATATTGGATCGTTCTTTTTTTATATTTCACATAATCCATTTTTTTGTTATACAGTGTTGCCAGCTAAACTATTTCACTCTGGAATGGAATTCGAATGGAATACATTTTTTGAATAGCTACTGAATATTAATAGAAACATTAAAGTACCTACCTAGAAAGTAACATTGTTAACCGAATACATTGATTAGTTTCACGATATATACAAATAATATGTAGAGCCCTTGAGCCTTTTCGTAATTTATATAGCACCGTTCTTTTGCGAAATTATATAAATATTTGTGCCTGAACTTTGCAAAATAAAATGTACTTTTTGGCGATGTTTTTTTCTTGCAAAAATCAAAACAGGTGGCTGGTGCTGAGCGGGAATTTAAACCTAATTGCCTTCTACACAAGGAGTGTTATTGTTAGTGGCCCGATTCCAAATGTTCCACGTCGTAGTGCTTCGCCAAGGGTAAACATAAAAGAATTCATAATCTGCTCTCGCATAGATGGCTCTAAGTTAATGTTTTCACTTAAATGCACATTTTGTAAGTTATGCTTTAAAATATTAAGACGACTTATTTGTTAGCGCCCGTACATCAAGCAAAATAAATAGTTGTGTACAATTTAGGCAGTGCCGACCCTGACATCCGATTAAACGAACAAAATATCTTTTGTCATTTCTTATTTTGACTGCCTGCCAATATAAATCAAGGAATAGGTAAAAAGTCATGAGTGTATTGTGGTTTATCCTCCGTATCTACCCCTGGGGATAAGCATTGGAATGATTAAAGGATTCTTATGTATGTTTAAAGGGGAATTCAGAGATTTACAAGCGCCACAGTTCAATGTCCTGATATCGATGAATGAATGGCTATTTAAAATCAATGCATTTTGTACTTATACAAAACATTATGTACATACGTGATAGCTCACCATGGGATATCTACGCATAGCAACCCTTTTCTGTCATTTATAATTTTATTGTGTCTAGCGAAAGTATTGGCTGCGACTAGACACTAGACAGTGCCATGAGAAATATAAATAAAACATTAAAAAACACAGTTAACGTCGTTTGAATTGCATATTGCAGTTGTATTCATTTAGTGGCTAGAGCGGAACAGCCAGCCCATTCTCACTTCCTAGTTTGATCTTCCGCATGAAATGTTTATGTGTGACTGAGGGGACAGTGACTATATCGGAACGGCCAGGTTCTCATTTTTATTACCTTATAATAAAAAGTGATTCGGATTGAAAGACGCTGGTTAGAAAGTACCTAGCTATTTAGGTTTGGTCACCAAACACGGTTAAAGCCATTTAACGCAACGTTTACATTCTGAATGTTGGTCTTTCACCAGAGCAATAATGGGAGTACGTAAAACCCTATTGATCCAAATACCACGTGCACACTGCACATTCCCAGAAGTCGATATGTAGGTACCCAAATATTCAAATATATTTGGGAGTCGTTTGAACTGTTTCATCGCTAGAAGATATTTCAATAAAACTTCAAAACAAACCTGTTTTCTAGCGCGGGGTTACTCCTCCCTTTAGATAACTGATGATCCAGTAATTAGATATCCAGTAAACACTTTAAAACCAATTTTTCAACTAAAACTTTAAAATACACAATTGAAAACTATTGTACTATCTCAAAAGAAAAACTAACTCAAATATCAATGCGAGTTTTATCTTTTAATTTTACACTACAAAAAATCACTAATTACACTCTAAATTTTGTGAATATTACGTGGATAGGTTTTAGTAACAAGTTTAAAGTTGAATTAAGTAGGATTTTATCACAAAAACATTGTGTATTGTGGAAGCTGAAAAACTTTCTTCAAAAGTTCAAGAAACAACTTCATAACAACACACACAGCATCCTGTTGCAGCGGCTGTCTCGCAATATTACGGCACAAAACAAACTTAAATTGCACTTTAATTATATTTTAACTGTATCCGACTGTAATCAAACACGTTTTAAACCAAATAACAATGTTTACTGTTTAATTTGTCGCTGAAATGAACTCGATCCGCTCGCGAAATGAAGAAACTGACATTTTATTTCGTGTGAAAAAATTTCAAACGTCGAACACAATGAAGTTGGCGAAGGCAAAGAAATACGGCTCCTTTCAAAACTACAGATCCTAAGCTACGCCAAACTAAATTTACACAAAACGGCAGTTAATTTTGTACACCAACAGTAAAAAAGTATCAACCATTCTGTTTAATGACTTAACCTTTTTACTTCTTTATAATCATTTGTTTCTAAGTGTTCTACGACTGGAAAAAAAACTTGTCTAAATGAAGACCACCCTAAGACGATCTACCTGGCTTCGAATATGTCTATGAGGCACTCATTTCAAAAAAGACATAAACGCCTAATAATGATCTTGCTACCTTAAGCTTTAAACGTAATTAATATAAAGATTTTTTTGGCAAAATAATGTTGAGTATAACAATATTTTTGAAAACAGTTTACGCTCAACATCGATTTGCTAAAATAGGCTTTATGGTTGTGTTTTTAAGTATTAATATTGTGTGAAGCGTTGGATAAAGGCCATTTATTCCTTTTTTGCTGCCCCAGGTTGAGTAAATGACGAGCAGTTGTTGTTAACATTAGAAAACGGGTATTAAATCTAGGAACCGGGGGCAATTAAAAATGATAATAAATGATAATAAATATTAATAAGTACCTACGTATTGGTATTTCGGTAAAATTTTATAGTAGCTGGACACGCGTACGAATAATTCAAACAAGAAAAAAAACATGGCTGAAACAGCCAAAACACGTGAAATTTTTAAACTTTTATCGACAGCAAAATTTAACTTTACTGCATCTTCTACCGTCTCCCCGGACCTAAATAGTTGTATTTTATAGTAACTACTTACAATTACAATGCTACCCGTGACATCATCGGGGCCCGAAGAGTAAAAAATAATTATCAACAGTTTTATAACTAAACCACTAATCACTACGCCGCTTCCCGCAGAGGAAGGTAAATAAAATTAAACATAACTTCTTGGCATACACTCGTTGATTTATTCACATTCATTCATTGTATTTGTAAGAAATAATTAAAATTAGTTTCGTCTTTGAAAGCTGTCGTGGCTGAACGTCGAGGCGAACAGTAAACTTAAAATACAGGGTGTCCGGGGGTAAATTTCGCTAACTTAGGGAGGTGATTCTACATGATGGTAAAAGTAAAAAAGATTAAAAAAATTTTTAGAAAATTCAATGTTTGTTTTCCTATACAAAAATAATTTTCCATATAAGAATATTTATTTTCCCTTACAAACAATTCAACTATTATTACCTAAAAGCTACCTTCAAACATTGGAATTTAGAATTTTTTTTATAATTATTTTTTACTTCTAAAATCATGTAGAATCACCCCAGAAATTGGTGCACCCCCGGATACTCTATATAAACGGGAGAGACCTGCAGGAATGAAGGCATGCCCTAGAGTAACTAACTAACTAACCATCACGCCGTTTCCCCGCAGGGGTAGGCAGAGAGGACGGACCTCCAAACAACTTGCCTCATCCACATTCATACATCATCTCATAGATACTCTTCTATTATTCTGACCCTGATATGGCCCGACTCAAGTATTTGATTCACTTGATTGTGCCATGTCTTCCTCGGGCGTCCCTGACTTCTTCTACCATTCACATTTGTCTCAGATATTCTCCTTACACTCCTTTCTTCGTTCATTCGCTCTGATATTAAAATAATAATTTACTAGAACTAATTTAAGAGCTTAAAACTCCATCCGATCATATTAATTAGTTGCATCATGGTAAATAGTGCAGTTTAGAAAGTATTTACCAAATCAACCGTGATTTATTAAGTTTCCGTCACACCGAGAATATAGTACGATAAAAAAACTATTAAATACTACCGGAAAATTGAATACGATGGGCGCTCTTATCAACTTATTTACGTTTTTGTTGTTGTGGCACTGTGGAAAAATCGAGGAAGTCGAATAATGTTATTTTTCTCTCTTTTTAAACCCGTAAAATAAGACAATTTTAAGTTGAGAAGAGTTATTATAAATATTCCATTAAAGTTTAACGACCCCTCCTTAGTTAAAGTTGAACACGCATGCCGCACGCGTAGAAAGATAAAAAACAAAAAGGCCTTTGAAAAATAAGGAGCAGATGTTCGGTGTGGCCAAAAGCATGACCACCAAATAAACAAACAAGAACTTTTAAAAGCTTGATAATTATCTAGCATTACATTAATACTCTTTTGATAAGAAAAAATATTATAGATTTTTTTATAATAAAATATATAGTTTTGGATTAAAAATATTTAATGCTTTAAAAACCAAAGAAATATGATAAAAATGGGACGAAATGTTTTTTTACACTGGTAACACCTAATTTTTTCTGTCAAATTACGTTTTTGTACCAGGCATATTACTGCCGAAAATTACAATAAATCCTAAAAATGGCTAAATACCTGGCCCTCGATAAATGGGTACGATTATTTAACATCATAAAGCAACATGGAGGTATCCGAGCCTCTCTGTACAAATTGTACAGGTTAGTATTTTGTTCACTTTTTGACAATTACATAATTTTATTTTGCGTATTTACTGTCAGATCTTCGTTCCATGCAAAGCTATCGGTCACGAGGAATGGATTCCACCATTCATACGTGATATTATCTCCAAAATAACGTCACCTTTGTTATGAATAGTGAAAATTATTCTTCTTTATAAAGAGGTTAACTTTGTGTAACAAGGTACAACTCAATAGTCATAAACCTATTGCCATGGTTTTAACAGTTCATGCAAGTAATAATATGCCAATTAATTGCTTTCATCTTTATTAAGCTTTAGTCTTCACAATGCGCATTTTTTTAAGCTACGCATATATATGGGGGGATCGGAAAATTTATTACTTTTTTGGGACTTCTACTTACCACAACTTATTATTAACATCACATTGATTAAATTGATACTGGGGGGGGGGGGGGGGGTTGAAGCCCTATACCCCCCTTTATATACGCCTGTGCTCTAAAAGTCTAAGTTTGGCTATTGATAATCAGAATCTTAAATCAAAGTAGCAAAATTTTCTTTATTTAGTAATACACTGTTTGAATAACACTGTCCGTTTCATACATTCCCTTAGTTTAATAAACATATTGCAATATTTAGAGAACATTCATCTGATGGTAATGCTGCCTTTGGTTTTACTGGTATTTGATTGATGCTCCAAGGAACTTTTTTATTTTTTTATTGCCGGTAACCCGGTCGTTTATTGACATCAATGGTTATTTACAAATCATGTGCGCTACCCGACTCACTAGACAATATCTGTTCTGAGCCGGGTAAATAACTAGTATCATTGATTGTTGTGTGTTTGTAGGCAAGACGACCTGAAGGACGGCGTTTGCGTGGGCGAGGACAAGTACGGCAACAAGTACTTTGAGAACCCGCGGTACTTCGTGGCACGCAGCAGATGGGTGGAGTACGCCCCTAAGGTTGGCATGAGCTACGACGGCAGTCAGGTAAGCTAACAGTCTTCTTCTTCATGAGCCTTTCACCCATCCAAAGACAGCAGTTCTCTTCAGGCAGTCAGTTTATTTTAAATGATTAAATCGTTTAATAAAACAAATCTATCAAATAAAATTTACTTGTCCAAGCTTTTATAAAATAAGCCAGCTGTCACCCTTGGAATAATGTCATATTTGTGTGCAGCTCGGATAAAATCAAAACACAATAAAAAAAGAGATTATTTTTGGATGCACAAAACCACAGCCATCTTTAATATAGGCCGTGCTGTAGAAAATGAAGTAACAGTTAAAGAGACCTGTTTTCAGACTTTTGCACTGCATTAGAATATACATATAGCAGTATAGGTTAATAGCAGGGAGTACCAAACTCTACTAAATCCAATGCAGAAGTTCGAGAACAGGTCTCTTTAACAGTCAATTCATTTTCTACAGCACGGCCTGAATATAAAAAATAATTTTGCATTATCATTCTAAGTAAAAGAATATTGTTGCTGTTTTTATAATTTTTCCCAATTTTGACATCAAATATTTGATAAAATTGATAAAATATATTGAATAGATTATATAAATGAGATTTACATTTATTATTATTTATATAAATTTTGATTGAACCCCCATTGAGAATGACCACTAACCGCCACTTCGTATATACATGAAAATTACATTCTGTTGAAGTGAGTCGAATTTCAATTTTAGGGTTTTATTCACTTGGATTGTCTCATTGGGTGTGTTTTTTCCCATTCCTTCCAGCTTTATCACCTCACTGTTATATCCTAATTTATTATTGTAACATGTTGTTCATTTGTTTGTTTGCAGATCCCCGCTGAATGGTACGGGTGGATGCACTACAAGACAGATTTACTACCACATCAGGTAAACTACACATTTTCTATTCATTACTACTTACATTACCCCGGAAACCACTTATTGGATAACCAACACCACTGTCATAGGTCACTCCAAGTGGCAAGCTACGTTTGGCCACTTAGTTTGTTCATGTAAAAAAAAGAAATTGTAAAAAACTGCCATTTTTCAATAAATATAACTGAGATAAAGGCCTTTGAAATTCTGCATCCTCACTATGTAACATTATAAACATTAATCAGGGTTTTTGTGTTTACAACCAAATTTTGATTTTACAAATGGACATTTGCAATTCAGGTAAAGTTTTTAAAATCGCTCACTGATGAATTTCAAATTTATTTACAAAATAATGCCTTTTGAGCGGTGGCGAGTTTCATTCGGTTACGGCCACGCTCATTCAAAAAATCATACCTCGAAATATTAACACAATCGGGAAGGGTATTTCTACCCGTTTGGTCGATTGATGCTTAACGTCGGGAAGGGTATTTCTACCTTCTGCGCCAGCCTCATTTCAATGGCAGAAAATGGTTTTGACTGCCGGCATAGTTCAGTGGTAAGGCATTGGACTGCCATTCCGAAGGTCGCGGGTTCGAACCCGGCGTGCGCAAATAAATTTTATTTGATTAATTTGTGTTATTTCACAATTAATTAATTAAAATAATATATAGTATATGGTTGTGCGCAACTCTTTCGTACGCAATTGTGCGGGGGGTTGCGGTATTGCGGATGCGATATAGACTAAGACAAATAAAAACGAATTGAATTGCCTTAGTGTTTGCAAGAGGAAAATGAGTGGGAAAGGCCAAAGACTTACCCTGGTCTCGTTCTCCTTAAGCCGCTGGTTCTGCTCTCTTATCAGTTTGCATACAATTAACATTAACACTTAACACAAAACAAAAAAACACAGTGAAATTCACTGCGGCGGGTAAAACCGTTTCACTGGACGATTGTGCTCCAAAATGATCACAGCCGAGTTCAACATATGCGGGTTTCAATGACACAAAAATGTTCGCGGGTAAGATGCAACGATAACACTGATAACAATACTCCTTGTCTCTGGCCCGGATCACGGAAAGGGGACAAGGGGCAAAGGGGGGTGAAGGGTACACATTTAAGGCTATTCAATTTTAAAACCTAACGCGCAACTAGTATATTTGCGGCACGTTCCAGAGTGGAAGATACTACCAGTATCGCCCTGGTGTAAGACCACCATTCAGAATTGAAACGTTGCTCCAAATGGCTTTAGCCGTGTTTAGTGACTAGATCTGAATAGCCAGGTACTTCCCCACCTTCCTCTTTCCCTTCCCCACTTGCCTTCAGCCTCACAACATCCCCCAATTGGGGATGCCATAGTCTCACTGGCTCCAGACGGGAGCAGTTGGGACTCTTGTGAGGTATTCACTATAAAAATAAAAAAAAAAAAAGAAAAGAAGAAATTATCCGATGTTTTTATATGAATATTATATACCAATCTCTCTGTAAAGGTCCCAACTATATGTACATAATTATCAAATTGCAATGCAAGTCTTTTTTTGTATTTATCTTGGAGTCTTTTGTGTACATCGATATTTCAACTAAAATGACCTATATTATTGAACCCCTGACACTTGATAAGTATTGCGTTTGAAGATCAACGAAATAAGTAATTTAGATAACATATTCTGTTATTCTAATAATTCAATTCCTGGAATGAGGGTTTTTATGACCATGAAACCCGAAACAAATCTCTCTATCTCTGTTCCGCACCCACTCAACTCCTAGGTGCGAGCGAGTGGAGAGTGTCGGGCGCATTTAACAAAAGCAGGTAGGTATCGGCAAACACAGTTAGGCGGACCACAATAAATATTTACAAGTGCATGCCAGTTTTTAAAAAGCAAATTGTCCTACGGTTGTGTTCCGAGGAGATAATATTTATATTTGCTTTTTCAAACCTTTCAAAATGGATTCTGAAAATTACAAAAGTGATGACGAAATCGTCGCAGATAATTTATCTGCCTGTTCTAGTAATTATTTGCCTGAATTCCATAGTGAAAGTGAAGAAATTCCTTGTAGGAGAAGAATGTCAGTGATGCCATTACAGTTCAGTGATTCTGAAGAAAGTGATATGGAGGAAGAACAATGAAATATTAGATGTTTGTTTTAGACGTGAACTGTAACTGATTATATAAAGGTGATTAGAAACTTAAACCTCATAGTGTATGGTGAAAAACAATAAACAATATTACGTGAGCAATACGAGAAGTATTCTACGCTAAGTGATTATTTTATTTAAAAAATAACCAATATTATTAGCACGTTCCGATGGTTTTGGTCCGCTGTACCGTGCGAGGGGCAATTGCACACGTAGGATTTGAATGGGTAATAATGTGTTACTCTGACGATACTAGAGATGTGGCAATTGTTTTTGTTTTTGTAATGATTTGGGGTTGGTGAAAATATAATAATTTTATAAAATTGAAACCTAGTTTATATTTAAAATTTTTTACTATAATATTTCCATTATTTCCGAAGATATAGCGATCCCGATCAAAGTGTGTTAATATGGAAACAATAAATCCACCTATATTTCATCGTTTTTCCCATATTTCTAGGTTTCATAATTAAGCTGTTTGAGGGAATTTCGAAATAAATTCAAAATAATCGTCTATCTAAATTTGAAACTTACGTATCGGTAGCTATGGTTCAACTGGTTATATGTCTAACCATTATAGATAAGGAGATTTATGAGGATGTGTCATTTAGTGACGGATATAGTCCTACGTTGCCAGAGTGGTTAAAAGAAAAAAATCCATCATTTTGATTATTCCAATTCCTTTACAACGCTGGCATTTTCATCATGGGGCATGTTTTGACACAATGTATGTATTATATCGTAACAACGTGGATCACACATGTGACACCCGTCTACCGGCGTAGCCACCGATGGATCACATGTGCCAGTCACGTAGGTAAGGTTAAGATGAGATTTTACAATGTTTTTTTTTTCCAGGATGGATCTCGTCCCAAATACAAGTGGATGGCGGATCACACGGAGAACTTCTCCGGAACCACGGCGCAATACGTACCTTACAGCACCACCGCACCCAAGATACAGCCCTGGATCCCGGGGAAGAAGACCCAATAAGCAATAATAAAACGACGATAAATATTATACACCTTTTGTCCGCATAATTCTGAATAACAAACGCAAGATTTATTTGTTTACTGTTCTGGTTATAAGTTCATTCTATTATTATCATTAATTCTTGTTCTTGCAACCGTTCCGATGTGCCGGAATGAGGGAGTTATGTGAGCAATGAGTTGTGATCGGCGAAATACTAAAATCTTTGTGTTAGTATTATTTAGGCTTGTGTATTTTCAATCGATGTGTTATTTTAAATTGTTAATTTAATATGTAAATAATAAATGATAAATAGATGGAAAGCATATTTTGGTTGGTTTTTATAAATAACGAGCTTTTGTTGCCATTTAAATTACATAGGATTGGTTCACCCATGGGAGTGATTGGTACTGACCCCTTGGGCATAGATGAAGTAATATCATGTCACCAAATATTCAATTTTAACTAGAATTGCTGTTTTTTAACATATCTCAAAATGAAATACTGTTTTTGCAAGCAGAAGAAAGACTACTTCAGATTTTGATGTATAAAGGGACATTATGCAAATAAAAATTTCAACCCAAACACAGCTTAAGTTTTTGAAATCGCTTGCCAAATGGTTATTTTTTGTGAACTGTGTATTTACCATTATTATTATTAAAAAAAATTAGTTAACCTTGACCGGGTGAACTACGGCGGTTTTCTGTTTTATAGAATTATTTAAAATTATGCAGAAGCGTCTATTTTAAACATTTAAATGCTAAGAGAAAGCTTGGTGTTCTCTCTTTCTAAATCTGTTCATGTATTATGTCTTACCGTAATAGAAATAGAATGAATTTTATGAGGATCTGTCATTTGGTGACAGATCTAGCACTGCTAGTTTTCGATGCTTTGTGAGAAATAAAGCACTAAGTGACCCCAATGGTTAATAATGATTGATTTCATTAAATCATTTATGTTGCTACAACCCTTGACTCTCCTGGCTGTATTTAGCAAAAACTTCCATTCCTGCTGATCTTCTGCTGTCTCCTTCCAATTCCTTATGTCCAAGGATATGGTTTTGGTCTGTTCACTGTCAATATTATGATCAATGATCCCTCTGATGTGTGCGGCCGCACATTTCTTAAAAATTGTCCGCACACATGTTTGCATCTTCCGCACACATATTGAAGAAAAGAATGTATCTTGTTTGAAGGTATTTTTTTATTTTTGTTTTAATTATTTAGCTTTTTTATACATATACGTAATTTATTTTGTGGTATGTTAACTTTATTATACTTAATTTTATCTACGCATGAATGTGCATATATTTGTGCAATTGCCTCTTTCGTTCTTCAATATCTTTCACAGATAAGTTGATGTGCTGCGCACACAGAGTAAAGATTAGAGGGAATGTTGATTAAGACATCCACAATTGGGGATGTTGTGAAATTGAAGGGAATGGGGAGGGAAAGAAGGAAGGGAAGTACCCGACTATTCAGATAGGGTCAATAAACATGGCTGAAGCCATTTCAAGCAATGTTTCGATTGTGAATTGTTCCCTCACCGGGGCAATCGTAAATATTGTATGCGAATCTGTGTGTAATCAATATCTGACAACTATTGGGCAGCTGTGGTTAGTGGGGTGACAGGATAACTCACCAAAATGACAATTCAACGCACCTTTAGAAAGTGATATATAGTTATAAAAAGTGATGAAACAAAAACTAGATTAAATAGGTAAGTTTGTATGTTAGTTTTTTTTCATCGCTAGTAATGACTTTATATAGATGTTAAAAAAAAAAAATTTACATGTCGATGTGATTTATACAGACTTCGAAAAAGCATTTGATAAAGTCGACCATGATATTTTACTAATAAAATTGAGTGACATCGGATTCTCTCAGGATTTTCTCGCTTTCGTAGCTAGCTACTTACACAATCGTCGCCAGTATGTCAGTTACGGACACCAGTTCTCTCACGAATACAAAACTAACTCCGGGATTCCCCAGGGATCGAATCTAGGACCCCCTCCTCTTTCTTTTATTCGATATAGGCAAGACCATTAACCGCTCAAAATATCTCCTCTTTGCTGACGATATCAAACTTTTCAGAGCTATCAAAAGTTGTATCGATTCCATTCTTCTGCAGAATGATCTTGATTCTCTTGTCAAATGGTCGGAATTAAATAAATTACCCTTCAGCATCCAGAAATGCAGTGTAGTTACATTTACAAGATCCAAAGATACATTTCTATTCCCATATCACATTAATAAAAATATATTAACACGCAAAAACGAGATTCGTGACCTTGGGGTGATCTTCGAAGCAAATCTCTCTTTCAAATCCCACATATATGACATTGTCTCCCGCGCCAACAAAATGCTTGGATTTGTTCTTCGTAATGCGAGATCATTTACTAATGGAATTGCAATACGGAGAACATATGAAGCACTTGTCCGCAGCATCCTGGAATACAGCTCCATTATTTGGGCCCCTTCTGAACAAAACCATATCTTAGAAATAAAAGTACAAAAAAGGTTTATGCGTTACCTGTATATGAGGGAATATACATACTATCCATTCCTGTATCCATCCTTGTTCTTAACAGGAATGCTCGATTTCAATACATTAGAAGCCCGCAGAAAAATATTTTTAGGCAAACACTTTTTTAAGTTAATCTCTGGTACAATACATAATCCGCCTATGTTGAAAGAGGTTAACTTTTATGTCCCTAACAATTATACTCGAGGGAGATCCCATGCACTCTTATATGCTCCGAAAGCGAGGACTTCTGCCTATCAGAACGCGCCAATAAACAGAGCGACTCAACTGCTTAACCTGTTAACCGGGCGGGACGTATATATACGTCAAACGTAAACAGTATCAGGTACGGGTAGGACGTATAAATACGTCCTTGAAATATATGTTGCGCCCTGGAACGAGCGGGACGTATATTTCCGAACATATCACACGGAAATTGAGTTTTTAATTTTTACATATTTTAATTTTTTAAAGTCAATGTTTCTCTTTTATCTGTGTGCTTTTATTTATCGATCTGTAATTACATATAACCTTTTTTTGATGCATAAATAAAAAATAAATTAAAATAAAATTAACGTCCACCGGGCGTGACGTATTGATACGTCCTAGTGAAGGAGTTCGCGCCTGTTATATGCTGCGTAACTCAAAACTGAACTCCCCGGTTAACAGGTTAACGATTCTGCATTAGCCATCGACATTTTCAATGTCACCTACAGACAATTCAGTAACTATCTTATAACACATGTCACAAAATAGTAAAACTGCCTCTGTAAACTTTTTAATTTGTAATCTTCTCCATGATATATTGGTGTATAACCGTTTTATGGAGAACATGAAAAAATAAATAAATGTGTCGAGTTATCATGGAACTGGTTAACAGTTAAAATTGGAAAGGGATTCTGACTTACCCCTGGTCTCTTCGATCAATATCGAGGAACACTACTGGTTATCAATGCACAAGCTTCTGTAATAGCCTCGAATTAAACGCACTGAGAGAACACTGCTCAGGTTTTCACAACAGACTGGTAATGTATAATAAATTCTTGCAATGTCACTCATGTAGGTATGCACTGAGGGAACACTTAATGAGCACACTGCACAGGTTTTCATAACAGACCGGTAATGTATAATAAATTGTTGCAATGTCACTCATGTAGGTATTCCACACTGTCAGGTAATTTAGTGGAAGAATGCAGGACCATGCGTTAAAGGGGGAGTAACCCAGGTTAATGGAAATCATATCACAAAATTCCCTTAAATGTGATATGAAGTTAGGAAAGGATAGAATGACAAATAATAATAATTACATTTAGGGATAACTCGCAAAAAAAAAAGTCTCTTGTAAATAATCAATGTTTGTACAAAAACAAAGTTACATTTTATTCTTTAACGATAGTAAAAAAAAAACAAAATTTACTCAGTAAATAGAGCGCATGGAATTCATAGCAATGAGAAAAAGTAATACACTGATATTTAACAATTGATTCCTACACCAACTTTCAAAGCATTTTTTTTCATTTACCAGAATGAAATAATAATACACATCTTTTTTTTAACATAACAATAGTGAAATAATATACAATGGCGTATATGTTTAGTCACAATCTGCTACAAAAAAAAAGATAAATGTTAAAACCTCCGCTGACAAATTCACAAAACTAGTTAAATGCTCAATCCGTGTTACTCAGAATAGATAATACAGAGGAATAGTAACAGCTTAGCAAAAAAACGTTACACATAATCATGCGTACTGAGTATACCGGCCGTAATACCGCAGTATTAGTGGCTGACAGATGTTTAAACCGCCCAACCCCCAGGATAGGGACGTATTGTGGACTTTGTTAACAATCTGGTTGATATGAAAATGTAAAAAGCAGTAATACCCTTTTGCAGCACTAACAGAGGAATATTTTAAATCGATTTACCGAAGCAAATACAGAACGCATAATCAAATTGGCCAAATTTCGAAGCAGACCAGGTCAATGATATCGCAAATGTCATCTGAAGAAACGTGAAGTTAGCAACTAAATGCGAAATGCAAAAATGACCGTGTTTTTGAGTTTGCCAATCTAAAAAATCTTGCATGAATATTATTATGAGTAAAGATTTAAACCTGAGTATACGGCCCTCTTCCTCATATAGCTATACCATCGCTGCAGCGGCGTATTAGGGAATCTTTATAAGTAAGTCTGAACATGTATATATATTGGCTATAGCGGGTGTATAGGTTGACTTAATAGCTCAGTAATTTAGAGCAGTCGCCTGGTTATATGAAACTCAAATCCCATTCAGTCATGGTAAAAACTTAATGCGCACCTACTAAGTAATTTCTGAATAATTATGAAGTAAAAGATTTTTTTTTGGAAAATGCCAAATTGAGGTTTTAACAGTCGAGTGATGAAACAAACCAAACATTTCGATAAATTATTTTTGTACAAAACAAATATACATCAAATCAAAATACAAAATTTCCTTTAAATATTTATCATACACCACAGAACAAAAAATATATAGAGGCGCCATTAGCAAAAAATTATGTCAATTTTTAGAAAATTTCAGATGCGACAAATTGGTGACACTTCTGTGAACTTTGTGTTCTGTGGTGCTTCATTTTTTGATCAATTAACTAAAAAATTAATTTTGATGAAATCAGCTTATTATAAAAAGATATACTCTAACCACCGCAAGTGTGCCGGTGATAGGAGTATAGCCATGTTTTCGCACACGCCTGCAGATACAAAAACAAGTTCAAAAACAAAAAAATATATTGAATAAGAGAAAAAGAGGCCCGTTTAAAATATAACTCTACAAGAGAGTAAGAAAAATACATGATTCGGGTGTGTTAGGAAACAGCAATCATGGCACGATCAAGTAAACCAAATATTTGAGGTTGGCCATGTAAGAGAATATCATAATAATCTAAATCAAGGGGTGTGATAGATCCTTCGATCCGGCCAATGAGGCCGATGTGTGATGTAAATTTTTTTTCATCACATTAATGTTGAAAACCAATGTATTATTATAATTTCCTTGTAAAATACATTATTTTATTACAATGCGTATTAAATGGTTTGAAATACAATAAGAATGATAAAACATAATTAGTATGAAAACTGACTCAATTTAATACTTATCAAACATAAGAAATGTCTTAAAATTCACTTGAATTGTATCATATATTGACGTTATTTTACACTTTACAAACATTGAGATACGTACAAATTATCTTAAATTCAATTGAACATGCGTCAAAGTCTATAGAAGCCGCTAGCACGCACAGAAGTCACATTTAGACTAGAGTTAAAAGTCGGATGGTTTAAATTGCTTTTTACTCCCGATCTGAACGCAGCGACAAACATTGTAAATGTGTAAAAATGCTTTGAAAGTAACGTGGATGGCTTGTCCTCGAGGTGATTCCAATCATTAAAATATTATCATTATAAAATGAAATCATAACATGTAAAAAGAAACTGATGCCGCTTTGCTATTTCTCCAACTTCAATGTTACGTGAAACTGTCCAAAGACACGAAATGTCTGTTTCCTGCGTGCGCACTTACGACTGCTGCAAGATTGACGATGATTGTTTTGTTGATTTGAGGAGATGTACGCACGCGGAAATTTGTAGTTGGTGGTGAGATATAAATATATATTTGTTGTATGTTTGTTTAGTTATATTTCGGTGTTGCACAGTGTGTAGTTTGAAGACCATTCGCGGTCAGACCGCACAGCGTGGCAGGTTAGGGTCGCACCGTTTTGCGACCGATGGATGCCTGAAACAAATATATTATTAGTATATGTACAAGTGGAGGCTGGCTCTTTGGCTCATATGGACATTGTCCCATGAAAATCATAACATTAAGAAGACAATAGTATACAGGATGTATCGGCACGTACCCGACAAACTTTAACCAGCTATTCCTTAGCACATTTGGAGTAAAAAATGTCATGGGCACTTTGCTGTGCGCTAACATTTTTTTTTAATAAAAAAATTACCATTCATATTTTCACCACATGTCACCAATGTTTTATCCTTTGTCAAAGTTTGAAACAATATTTTATTCAAGTTTCGTTGAATAATGTACGTACGTACCTATATTGGCGCGCTTTTACAATCACAACGAAATGGCATGCCACCATTCGTCTCATTTTTAACTATTATTATTTAGTGTGTATGAAAGAGCGAGGACGCTTTTTGACACACTTGCTAATAACAGCTGTTGAACACGAGAAACAATGCTAATGACAGTGACGGAGTGTGGATTTATTTATTTATTTTTTGTTTTTAATTGAAAAAAATGTTACCGAACAGCAAAGTGCCCATAACATTTTTTACTCCAAATGTGCTAAGGAATAGCTGGTTAAAGTTTGTCGGGTATGTGCCGATACACCCTGTATAATTGCATTACTGTTTATTATCAATACCAGACATTCTTGCTAAAATAGGATTCTATGACCAGGATTGAACAACAGTACAACAGAACTTTCTATGATAACTTGTATTGTACGTGCGTATATGGTTCATACTCGGTTTATTATGTTATGTACTATACACTTACTTGTACTCCTGAACATCTTACTCATAAAGATCAGAATAACTTTGTTATTCAACGGCGACCGTTTCACCATTGTTTCCGAGCTTCCGGATAGATAACACTCGAAATAGTCTGGCAACATCGCAAAATGTTTGCAGTTACTCCATCTACTGCCACGCCTGTCATGCGTCACAGTCCGCACACCGCAAAGTGTGCATTTTTTTGGTTATGTTATGTTGATTATCAGGTCATTTTAGATAGATTCGTGTCGAATTAATACATTGTTTCTTATTTTGAACACAATCAAATAATTCAGGATGGATCATACAAGCATTCAAATTCATTCAACAAAATTCGACTCACTTCTCCGCTGTCAAACTCGGAATGTTTTGACGCCATCTTTGATTCGATGAATAGCGCCTAACGTGAGGTTCGAGCACTGATTAGTCAAATCGAACTTTAACCCGAGCGTTAGCGTTATTCAGATATAGTGAAAACGAAAAAATGACTAATCCGCGGATTAGTGCTTAGTCAGAACATAATCAGAGATAGTGAAATACCCCCTTACTAGGTTAATTAAGGGCCTCGCAAGAAATGTGGATATTTTCCAAATGTAGTATTTTTTATCCTTTTAGCTATGTGTACTATGCGAAACCTTTTTTGTCCTAAGTGTTATATATATATTAAACCAAATCATTTTTTTGCAATGTATTTGTTATGTAGGGTAAATTATAGGAAGTTTACATCTCCCGAAAATAATAACAACATTACTTTTACCTACATTCATGTGAGACTGGTATCACTGTAAGACTGCGCGCGAGGTATTGAGCGGGAAATATTTCATTCTCTCTCCAGTGGTCTAGCCGCCGGTTTAGCCCTAAATCTCCTCTAAAGCACGCAATCTGTTTTGTTCATAAAATTATTGTAATGTGAGTTTTGTTAAAATAAAAACTACATTGAAAATAATCAAATTCTCATTATTACACACCGAGAGTAATCACGCAACCTTGGATTCTGCGGATTGGAGAACCACAGAATCATTCAGTCAACAACCCATTTAAATTGGCGGGCCGGTTTGAGACTGTTTGAGGGAGATCTTTTGACCTCCAGCAGAAGTCTCTCAAGCCATCGGCTTGCACCGCAGTGGGAAGGATGGATTCATAGGTCCCGTCACTCCTGGACACACTAACCCCCAGATTCCTACCCACTCCTCATGCCTTATTCCTGAACTTCCTCTAATCCTTAAAAAGACCATCCAAAGATGACATAGGCCCCGAGCGAAATTATTTTCCTCTGGGTCTTCCTAGGGAAGTGATGGTAACGACTGATTAGATAACATGGTGATTGGTACCTGCGGCTAGCTGTCGTTGGTGAGCGAGGTGAAGCGGTTGCCCAGCGAGAGGGGCTGGTTGGTGCGGCTGCCCGCGTTCGTCTTGGTCGGCCCGCCGCCCGCAGCTTCGGTCCAGGCGCCGCTGCCCTTAGATGCGCCCCCCGGCTTCTCAGCCCCGCCCAGAGTTGGGAAGTATTCTTCACTGTGGATATCGGGCAAGTGCATTTTCTGCAAAATGACAACATATTCATTAGTAAAACTACCTAGACACATAAGAGACTCGTATCATATCCAATGACTTAGCATCTGAATTTACCTTACACCAAAAATATGTACTAGAGAAAGTAGAACAACTACAAAAAACTTCAGCGTTTTATGCTGATTCTAGCAAGGTATAACTCATTGGCGCAGTTACTAATAAATAACTTTTATTTTTAATATGAAGATCTTAAAAGGGTTTGAAGTTTAATTTCATTTTACTAGAACTTTTCAAGTTTTGTAGTTTCTTACACGTGTGTGCGAGGTGTTAAACATTTTTACAATTAAAAGGGAAGGTTACATTTAATTTTAAAATGACCAAATATGTTCTGGACCAATTCTTAACCCTTTCAATGACAAATCATTTTTGAATACATCTATTTGAATTTCACTTTTGATTTTGGTAATGAATGAATGCAAATCTTTGAAGCCGAAAATTAACCCACTTTCCGTCATTTGATCGAGCTGAAACTCAGCAGATAGACACGTTGTCAATGACAATGCATTCTACCAACTTTTGGTGATAATCACGCACAAACATGAGGATATATACGCATTTCTCTGAAATCCGATGAAATTACAACAGTTAATATAGGAAATAAATATCGGTTCTGCCGACTGATCGGCATTTGGCAGGATTCTTAGAGTTGTCGACTCTAGTTCCTGGGTAAGAAGGTTCAATCCTCAATAATCAAATAATTTTTTTAAATTTTAAAAGACATTTGAAAATAAATGTATTACAGTAAATATTTTTTTTGTAAATACAAATGTATTTACATAACGATGAGCTAGAATAATATTAAGATACATTATTTTCTTATCTGCTACGAGTATTTAAGGTTGAAAGTATCATAAAATTAAGGCAAGTGCGGTGAGTGCGGATTCGCAGACACACAGCGGGTACAGACGTCACAAATCCACACTGGAGGTTAAAGGTTAACAAATGAACAATTGATTAATTAAGTACAATAACAAAAATTAAACCAAATGACAATTATCGTAAGAAAAACTGGCTGTACCCATTGATGTGTCTCAGACTGTCCATGCAGATAGAGAAACAATAGCGTATGTAGCTTTTACGTCCAACAGATGGCGCTGTTTTAAATAAAAGCATGTTTGTCCAACAGTCAGCGCTGTTGTAAAAAAAGCATGTTTTTACCTGTCACAGGTGACATCTATATAACATGGTTATATAAAAACACATGTGTATTCTAATGCAATGTTGTGTCAAAATTTCAAAGCAATCGGTGAACAATTTTCGGAGACTTAACATTTTCATTTTTAATTATATAGATAGATAATGTAGGATTAACCTCTCAGAAAAGGACTTTTATTTACTTTGTGTTCCTTTGCGAACTGTCAAAACGCGAAAATTTTTGTGTTATTCACGAGTTTTGTTAAAAGCTTCATAACTCACGTTTTGGGAAACGTAGCCTCATTCTAAAAAATGTTTTGGAAAGATTATGAAATTCACTATCGTATTGTTTTGTTATACGTAAATATTTGCGTGTCTAAATATACATTTTCTGAAAACGTCAAAAATATGTAAAAATCGCTGACCATTATTTCAAAGCTGTGAAAAATGTACTTTTTTCTGAGTATCATAAAGAAATAACACTTTATATATTGAAGAAATATAATTAAAAACTATTAGTCACCTCAAAATATTAACCGTCCAAACTAAAATATTTTTAATAAATTATTTAAAAACGCAATAAATTATGAACGAACAAGATGACAGATTCAATCGACTCAGATAATTCACCTCTACATTCCATAGATATTCTTGAATGCAGACGCGTAGCGTTATTAATTATCGATACTCTGTTTTTTAAATCATGGCAATCCGTATACTAGTGATGGAAATAAATCGATTTTTGTAAAATCTCGCGCGTTTACGTGAAAAGACGTACTAATGTCTTGACCGCTATTATCATATTTACGTCTTTTGACGTTCTAATGTTCCGAGTGGTTAAAGACATATTTTAATTGGGATTAATTAATGCGAAATTTACCTATTTGAAATCAGTCGTAACAATTTCTGCAAGAAAAATCAATAAAAATACAAAAATAGAAACATCTGTTAAATACATACATATTATAATGTGGTTCTCAAATACTATAAAAGGTTATGTATTTAGAAATAAGCATCAAGGAAATCTATTTTTAATAATGCCTATTCCAATGTTAATATATTAAGTAAAATCATTTGAAAATAAAGAGGTTTACAAATAAGAGGTAAAAAAAGATCAAAGTAATGTTCTCTCCCCCTCGGAAGACATAAAGCGCATCCTGTACAGTCACAATAGGCGTGCGTATATGATGCACAAATGGGGTCTAAAAGATTCAGAATGGAGTTTCAAACAAAGTTCAAACGGAACTCCTAGAGGAATGTCACCTGCGCTTAACCAAGTGACTTCCCACGACGTCAGCTGACTAAATA